>NW_010414916.1:29730-72527 GCF_000710305.1 Buceros rhinoceros silvestris
GCAGGCAAAAAAAGATTAAATTGGGAGACTACAGCATAGTAGTAGAGTATATGCGGCACACTCCAGTATATAGTGGAAGAAGATACCTCATTCTCCTTTTCTGCTACTCTGTTACCAATTGTTTGGAATTTTTTTATGAAATAGGGGTTTTTTGAAAATCCACACTCATCAGATACTCGAGTTTTGTTTATTAGTACACTGATTTCAGCTAATGAAACACAAGAATAACATCCAGGACCCTGTCAGATGCGATTTCCAGGGTCAGTTTCAAAAATGATATTTCACATAGATTCTTCATTTTACATCTATTTTGTTGCTGCCCATAGCAATTTTTTAAATATTTTTTGTATTGCTGTGAACTTTCTAGAGTGTAAGAAGGAGCTGAAAGAGAACTGTATAAGTGTAAGAATCACATCAATAACCATCGTCTCAATAACCATCAACAGCACATCAATAACCAAACAACGTCTTTAGTGTGATTTGTAACAAGTGTGAGAAAACTGGTGCTTACAGTTAGGAATTCTCAGAAGATTAGAATAACTTAAGACAGGAGTAGTATGCTGCAGCATGGGCACTTCAGTTAAGTCAGCTTTAAGGAGCCATCAGGGAGCTACGTCAATAAACATACATGGAGAAACAGAGTTATGATACTAGTAATCCATTATTAAAATGTCTTTAATGATTCGTTCGTGCAGTAATTTTCGACACGACAGGTTTTCATAAGAACTAAATATAAATTTATTAATACCATTCGAGACAGTCCCTTGGTTAAGAACTCCCAATTCTCAAGTGTGAAGTTAAAGCTTACTGTAACTGGTAACTAAATTTAGTGTTAGTTGTGGTTTAGTGGTAGTGGTTTAGTGGTAGTTGTTATACCTCCTGTGGAAATTTTTTCTAGGTTATGTAGTAGAGCTCTGTTGTGATGGTATAAGGAAGTTATGCTACACAGGTTAGCCAAAGGTTTGAATGTGATTGAAAATTGAGTATTTCTGTCCTGTTGGAATGTGACTAGGCAGATACATCTAAATGACTAATACTAAATACCAAAATGAAAGAATTTTGCAGTGTATGTTTTTAATAGGCTATTGGATGGCTTATAGTACTGATAGTGAAGCTGATGTGAACCTGCCTATCTGGCTACCAGGTCAAGGGAAATTACTCTCCCGCTCTTCTCCACTCCGGTGAGACCTCACCTGGAACACTGCATCCAGCTCTGGAGTCCTCAGCATAACAAAGACATAGACCTACTGGAGAGGGTCCAGAGGAGGGCCACAAGAGGGTCAGAGGGTTGGAGCACCTCTGCTATGAAGAAAGACTGAGAGATTTGGAGTTGTTCAGCCTGGAGAGGAGAAGGCTCTGGGGAGATCTTACTGCACCCTTTCAGTAATTAAAGGGGTCTTAAAAGAGAGACAGGGACAATCTTTTTATCTGGGCCTGTTGTGACAGGACAAGGGGTAATGGTTTTAAACTAAAAGAGGAGAGATTTAGACTAGATCTAAGGAAGAAATTTTTACAATGAGGATGGTAAAACGTTGGAACAGGTTGTCCAGAGAAGTGGTAAAAGTCCCATTCCTGGAAACATTCGAGGTCAGTTTGGATGGGGCACTGAGCAACGTGATCTAGCTGAAGGTGTCTCTGCTCACTTCAGGGGGGTTGGACTAGGTCATCACCTTTGAGGCTCCCTTCCAACCCAAAGCATGCTATGATTCTATGATCTCAGTAATGGATGTAAATCACTGCTGTTTAAAGACTCTTTTGCAACCAGCCTGATACGAGTTGAGCCGCTACACTCCTTTCCGATAGAAATGTCTCCACGTCACAGTACTTTACCTTCTCAGGAACTCTTCCAAGTGAAAGATGGGCCCAGCACTGGAGACACACAAAGCCTGGACGCTTCTTCTCACTTCATAGTTAGCATATCTATGTCAATACTTTCATACAACCCCAGGGTTTAACAGAATTTCAGTCACAAGTGCTGCCAATGTAGAATTTATTTTCAACTAAAAGAAATTCTTAAATCCTTTTCAATGTATGTTAGAACAGGGTAGGATGTGGGTTCATTATCTCCTGGCAGGTGGAAGAAAATGGAGAAGGGAGAATAGGAGCAAAAACCTGAAGAAGCTGATAAAGAGGTGGGCAGGTTGGCTGTGGTTCTTTTGGGGAAGACTATGGGCAGGCAGTAGGAGCAGCTTCAATTTTGCAGGCCGGAGAAGAACCAGTGTGACTGGAGTATATTAGAAAACACTTGTCTTGAAAGACCTGCTGTTGCTGCCACTTATCATAATGAAGGAGCTGCTTTTTAAAGAGAAATATATACTGAGAAGGGAGTAGCTTAAAAAGAAAATAATTCAATTTTTCAGCACTGAAATGAAACTGCCCCTAAACAGAAGAAAATGTTTTTAAATATCCTGGATGATACTGAAAGAGAATCAAAAAGAAATTACTACCACAGAGTGCAGTTTATTTTACAAACATTTGTTTCCTTTGTATTTGTAATTTGTGAATTATTCAAGTTGTGTTAAAATCTTACAAACAGCAGCAGTGCTAACCAGATCAGAGTATTTCAGTGCTAGACCTTCAGTTTCAGTTCTGCACCCTGAGCTAGTGCCTATTTTCTCCAGCTACTCACTGGTAGCTGAAGTTCTTTTTCAAGGGGTTTTGTCTATCAGGTCCTTTCTTAATAAATCAGTATCTACGTCTTTCAGTTTGCACTCATTGTAAAACTGTTGTCAGTACAAAAAAGCCAGATACGGAAGTAAGCAGTGTAATTACAGCCACCACCAAGAATTTCTCATCTTTAGAGATTTTCCTCTGTCAAATTAACATAAATAAAATTAGCATAAAGTTGTATTACCACACATTTTGTAACTCCTGTGTGGAACCTCAGTCTAGAAACCAAATATATAGATACACGTAAGTAGAAACACTAGTAACTGTGTAGGGAAATACTACATCTTTTGTTTGTTTGTAATATTGCCACAAAGTGCCTTGGAATTTTTTATATTTCTGGAATGTGAGCTTGTTTATTATTTCATATTCAGTGATTGCTGTAACCGTTTCTTTTAGGTCTTGACCATTACCGCCCCGAGGTCTTTGAACACAGTAAAAAGTTACTGCTTCACCTTTTGATTGCCTTGTCTTGCAATAGCAACTATCAAGCCATTGCATCAGTGCTTCTTCAGACCAGAGAGATGAATGAGATCAAGACTCTGACAGTACAGCCGGCATACTTACCTGAATATCTTTATACAGGTAATAAAACAAAAGAAGAAAAGAACATCGCATTATACTGTGAGGCTTTTCAAAGTAGGATGTCAAGGTTACTTTTATAAAATATGAAATTTTTATAAATTAAAATAATAAAGTGCCAAATATGAACAGTTCCCATTAATATTAATTCCATGTGGACCACCCTAGAGATGCACTCAGATTATTATTAGATAACTCTTCATGGTAGTGAGAAAGCTATCTGATGTAAGGCAAAATACATAATGTAGAATTTTAAACATTAATACAGCTAATAACTTCCTAACTTCCCCCTCGGGGAGCCAGGACTGCTTTAAATGAGAGCAATCACTCCTCACAGACTTCAAGAGAAATTAATAAATAATTCCACCACAGGAAGAGCAGCAAGAATGTGCAGCTCAGATTTTCCATTATTAAGTTAAATTTCACATTATATGCACCCTCCTTTATATCACTGATATATACTTAATTTCTGTCCTGATATCTGTTTCTGCATTAGGAGTCTTACTTCAGACCTCAGCTGAGATGAGTGTTCTGTTAAGTTTTATCAAATTGCCTCTTTTTAAGGCGTTAGTTGGGAACAGTTTGTAGAAAGCTGCAGGAATTATTTTAAAGTAATGAGAAGAAGAGATAGGTATTTCACATTCATGAATTAGTTTGGCCATTGAAGTTTCATTCTGAATAATGTCTGTGCAAAATTACCTCACACATAAATTTCCTTTCTTATGGTGTATAGATGTCTTTTCCAATGCATGTTCATGATATTAAATATAGAGTAAAATTCTTACATTAAAATTTTATTGCTGCTTTTCTGCCAAAATGAAAAACTATTTTCATTCCTGTGTCTGAAAAGCATAATTGGTACTCTGTGTCTGGCCCTTTTAAGTCCAAGAAGTTATCAAAACTTTGTATTTGGACCCTTTTATGAGCAGCTAATTAAAGAGCAAAAGTAGCTATAGCAAAGATTCCTCATTTAAAATAATTCAGTTCAGGTTTGTTCCATCTAACATCAGGCAACTAAATTAAGTCTCCTGACCTGCAATGGATTTTGTCAGTAGACAGGCCCCTCCTGCTCTTGGTCTTCTCGCAAGGCCAGTTTTTCTGTTTTAAATACAGCCTAAGGTGACTAGCAGTCTAACTTTAAGAAAACAGATCTTAGTTTCTAAATTCAGCTCTGAAGTTATGTGGCAGGGTTTTGACCTAGCAGAACTCTTACTCAGATGTTTAATCTTAATGCTGAAAATATTTAGTAGGAGTAGTCTGGTGTTTATAATTACTAAAGGTGTTGAACAGAAGCTCTAAACATTTGCATCTTGGTTTCCATTACATTCATAAGATTAGGACAACAAAAATATCTTAAAAATTCCGTCCTGCAGAGGTTTTTTCCTCGTTAGACTAGCCCAGAGAAGTGAGCTGAACTTTGCAGGCACTTAGCCGACTTCAAAATTCACTGTACAAAAAGTCATAGTTCTGAATGTAAAAAGCCCTGAAACATTTGGTTTTCATGTACCGTAGCCCTCGTGCAGTCCTTGACTTGAATGTTTTTTCATTTTATATTTGATTCTGCACGTTTAGAAACGCAGTAGAGTTTTTGCTCACATCGGCGTTTGAGGGTTGTTGTGTTCGACAGGATTTCTCTGTGTTTCCCAGTAGAGGGTTTCTGCTGCTGACTCTGGAAAGAGCTGTTTGGTGGACACTTCCCTCTGTAACGCTGGCCCAACAGTGCATTCCATCTTTATCTCCTCCCTTTTGGCTGGCAGGTGGCTTTGACTTTCTGCGGGAACACCAGTCATCTCCAGTGCCAGACTCAGGCTTGAGCTCCAGCTCCACCTCCTCCAGTATCAGTCTGGGAGGCAGCAGTGGAAATCTCCCACAGATAACACAAGAGGTTGAGGACATGGACACTGCTGCGGAAACAGATGAGAAAGCAAACAAATTAATTGAGTTTCTGACAACCAGGTAATGGAGATAGCAGAGGATAATTTTGTACTTGAAACGCATACTTTCCTGTCTTCTCTACAATTATCTGTAGCAACTTTTAAAGAATCAAAGGAAAATGACCAAGCTTTTATAGTAATTACAGACTCCCATTCCTCTTTTATTGATATCTATAGAAGTAGGTAGGTAGTTAAAAGCACTACAGTGTCAGGAACAACAGAAAAATATCTTGCCTGACAGGAATAAAATGTTTGATTGACTGATAGTATTATGTTCAGCAATGAGCTAATGGAAGAAGACACTTTTATAATAATAAAATTAGATAGGAGGTGTACAGGGCATAGTGAAAGGCCATGGTGAAACTAGTATTAACTACCAACTACAGATAGCAGATCCTAGGCACAATGTTAAATTAAAGAACAGGGGTTTGTTTATGCTGCTCTCTAAATGGTATAAATTTTATTTTGAAAGAGAAGTTTTGCAAAATACAGCATAGGGATATTTATCTACTTTTATTTTGTTCAGTTGCAGGTTTTCCAGGATATGGCCCTGGAAGTATCTAATTGCCTTTATAGATTATATATTTTACCTGATTACATTAATTTCTGATAACTCAAAGAAATTTTGCACTTTGTTATGTATTTCTTTAAGGGCATTTGGTCCACTCTGGTGCCATGAAGATATCACACCCAAAAATCAAAATACCAAGAGTGCTGAACAGCTTACTAATTTTCTGCGTCATGTTGTATCTGTATTTAAAGATTCCAAGTCAGGTAGTAAATTCTTTTTCTTTTCAAAACTAAAAGAATATCCCTTCAAGGCCACACTGAATGTTTATTCTGTGACTTAGCAGATCTGTTTACGTGGAAGAACAACATACTGTATGTCCTAACAAGGATGTATGACATATGAAATAATTGCTTTAAAAAAACATGTTAGTTGGATTGTGGCTGAATGTTAAAGTGAACATTTCTTCAGAGATGTTGGTAGAAAGCCTTTTGATTGATTCTACCAGATAAAAGGTCCTCTATGTCCTGTAGGTAAAAGATACCACAGTTACTTATGGTGTTGTAATACACAGTTTGTTAAATTTCTTCTGTCAAGAAAAGTTTAGTTTTAATATATTATGTTTGTAACGCTTAGGAAATGTACTGATTGTATTTTGAAAACCAACACAGTCGCTAATGAAATATCTTCCAACATGAAAGCAGAATGCAGCATCAGTATTTATATTTAAGAACTTATCCAAAGCCTTCTGACTAATAGAAAGCCTCCTAATTCAGCTGGAATTTAGGTTTGGGAGTCTTCAGAAGCTACTGTGTTGCTGCCAGGGAGAATAGTGGATAGCTTGAAAGTTCGTCCAGGAATTGGAAAAAAATCTAAATCATATGAATAATTTCAGCCTTTTGCTGATGATCATTTGCAGACTCAGATTTTGGTTTTGCAGTTTATTTCCTTACATTCTGTGTGAAATAGATGTAAACTCGGAGATTCTCCCAAACACAGATATTTCTCCATTTCTCACAAGATTTGCAGGATACACTACACTGCATATCCTTCCCACAGAGTTGGTTCAGCCTGTTTATGATGCACAGTAAAGAATGTAATTTTAAAAAAAAATTCTTTTGCTTAGGTTTTCATTTGGAGCAGCATTTGAGTGAAGTTGCTTTACAAACAGCTCTTTCAAGCTCTTCAAGACATTATGCAGGTCGCTCTTTCCAAATATTTAGGGCCCTAAAGCAGCCCCTTTCTGCACATGCATTATCTGACCTCCTGTCAAGATTGGTGGAAGTTATTGGAGAGCATGGAGATGAGATTCAGGTATGCATGTGCACATAGTGCTTCTTAGTATTGTTGAATTAATGTATACTTAATTTAAAATGACCACTTTAACAAGGTGTTCCAGAGTCAAGTGATGCAAAATAGAATGTCGCCTTAGAAAAAGTTGCTTCTGAGTTTACTGAATCCATATGTACCTTATCAAAGCCTTATCAGGTTGTTAGAATCTCCTATAGTTCTAAAGAGAACAACTAGAAAACATCTAGTAAGTGTCACATAATGAAATTTTCATTATGACTAGTTTTTCCCTTTTCGTATCACTCATTTGTGCCTAAGGAAGCCACTATCCTATCTGCTGATATCACCTAATTTCTCAAATCTTTTGGAATAAAGAAATCCACACCATCCTTAACAATACAAAACTTACATTGACCTAATTTGATCCAATTTAGTCCTCTCTTAGTGAACTATGATGTACACTTGGTTTAGCTAAACAGACTGAAATTTTACAGAGGCTGCTATTTATTGTGAGATTCAAGACTTAATAAAAGGAACTACTAGCTCTTAATAAGAAATGGACTGACATCACCTCCATATTTCACTTAGGTAATGGAGCTGCCACAGGATGACAGTAATATTCTGTCACAACTGCTTGTGCAGAATTCATCTCAGTGACCTGCAAGTCAGAGGTTCTGTACGCCATTACCCGTCCCCTGGTGACATATGTGCCCTTCTTGCATGCCTTCATAGACCATTCAAAGGCAGAAAATAAAATACATTTGTAGTGACATTTTAATGTTCAGGGCAGTGGCACTGATGTTAGTGTTGTTCTTTTTACAGGAGAAAGTACATGTTTTTAGTAGGTGCCTATTCTTTTTATGAACTGAAGACTTTTAAATGTTCGGTATTTTGAATATCTCTGTTGAAATGGTTAACCTCATGCATTGATAGGGGTACGTAATGGAGGCGCTACTTACTCTGGAAGCTGCTGTGGATAATCTCTCTGACTGTCTAAAGAACAGTGATCTTTTGACAGTGTTATCACGGTAAGAGCTTAACTGTATCTTCTTTTTTTTCCCAATGTCTCATGATATTAAGTTTGCAGTTCTGCAGTCTGACAGTATAAAATAATTTTGATAAGAATGAGCTCCTTTGTAAACTTCAGAGAACTAGACTAAGAGCAGATCTCAGCGAAGTTTTGCAACAGTTGAAATAATGTTAATACAACTAATGAAACTTAACAATGCGTTGTAAATTCTGTCTTGCTGCCACCTGGCTATAACTTATTTTAACATCTTTTTAAGATACTGTATTTTTTGCACCTTTGTACCGTATACTTGAAAACATATCTGGGAAGAAACATGGTTTTTTTGCAATACCAGTTCCATACAACCTGTCATTCTCAGATGAAGTATTCCCAAAAAGTAAATGATCCTCAATAAAACTAGGTAGAATTTTGTCCCATGTGTACACAACCCATGGGTTTTGCCAGATGCGTAGACCGCTTTAGGAAACCCTTGGACTTACAGCAGACCTTTGTATGTGGAAGGAAATTGCGGGTTCCTTCTGTAACACAGCTGTTGGCAGTACTGAGGGAGACTAATGTCTGTCTGACTTCTAATAGCAACAGAATAGCCAACGTTTTTGAAAAATGTCCATAAGTTACCATGCCTTACATGCAGGATAAAAATGCAAGGGCTGTCGTTTCTGAAGCTAGTAAGTAGGGTGCTGTTTTATACTGCAGTGGCAGAACTCAGGTATTTCTTTGTAACAGAGTAGAGGTGGGGAAATAGAGCTTCTACTTTCTAAACTAAGAGCTATTTGTCTTTCTTTAGTGCATATTTCAGAAAGGAGCAAAATGGAGCAGAAAATAAGAAACGCTCAAGAAAGCAAGGGCATGCAATATTCTTTACCCTGATGCTATTGATTCCATAAGATCCTCTTTAAATACTATAGACAGTAGGGACTCATATACTGTGAGGTATGAATGAGACCAGAGAGGCAGGAATTAGCTGTTTTCCGGAACAAACTTCTCTTGCATGTATCAGCACAGCATGTTCATGTGTACAGATAACTGATAGGGATTGTCTAGATCATCACATGATAGTCCATGAGGAGGCATCAGTCACTGAAATTGAAACACCTTTGCTTTCTGTAAACCACCTTGAAGAGCTCTTAGGATACAGGCAGGGGTGGATGCAATGACAAGGTTTCTGAAGGACTTGTACTAGCAAGAACATAGGCAGCCAAGGTTTCTTGAGGATAATGTGGCATATTTGCAATTCTGCTTAAAGATACACTTGTTTTTTCTGCCCACAGTTACCACCTTAGCCAGTAAGCCATTGTGCATTTTGCCTGCCAGCTATGCCAAGTTCAGGGTTTGCTCCCCTGATGAGAGCATTGTACAGACTGAAATGGTTTTCAGTTCTACCACTGCCCCATTGTACGGGCATTTCCACAAGTCACCTCACAGTGCTGTATTTCTCACCCTCATGTAGTTTTTACATATCTGGACTGTTGGCTGGCCTGCTCTGGCTTGGTGCAGTGCCACATGGACCTTACTTCAGTCCTATCTGTGGGCACTTCTGGAAAAGAAAGAAGGCTTCAACAGACAGTGCAGCATTATACTTTTCCTAGTTACATATTTACAGTTTGATAAATATTGAACTTGCATCCAATCTGTACAAGTTTCAAGCTGGGCATTCACACATTGTACTGTATATTATATATTTTTGTTTCAGTTCATCTTCACCAGATTTAACGTCAAGCACCAAACTGACTGCAAACCGGAAGAGCACAGGACAGCTGAATGTGAATCCTGCCAGTGGTAACACAGCCACTGCTGAACGAAGCAGGCACCAGAGGAGCTTCTCTGTACCCAAAAAGTTTGGAGATGTGGACAAGTCCTCAGACCCACCACGCAGTGCCACATTAGACAGAATTCAGGCGTGCACCCAGCAAGGCCTGTCCTCTAAAACAAGAAGTTCATCTTCTCTAAAGGACAGTCTCACTGACCCATCACATATTAACAATCCAACCAACCTACTGGCTACCATCTTCTGGGTTGCTGTGGCTTTGATGGAATCAGATTTTGAGTTTGAGTACCTAATGGCATTGCGGTTACTGAATAAACTTCTGGCTCATTTGCCACTAGATAAAGCTGAAAACCGGGAGAAGTTAGAGAAGTTGCAAGGGCAGCTCAAGTGGGCAGACTTCTCAGGGCTTCAGCAGCTACTGCTGAAAGGATTCACCTCCCTTACTACCACTGATCTCACACTACAGCTCTTCAGTTTGCTGACACCAGTGTCTCGAATATCCATGGTGGATTCCTCTCAAGCTATAGGTAAAACCAGTATACTTTCCCCTCTTTTAGTTTCCATTGCTTTGACATTTGATGATGGACTTCATTAGTCTATCTGAACAAAATCAAGAATTGTCACTTTCTCTTCTGATAAAGCATAATGTACTTTTGCTTTGAGCAGGGTAGGGTTTTTGGAAATTCATAGCACTATAACATGTTACTGAAGAGTGAATTTATTGCATACTCAGGTTTTGGAGGAGAGCAGTCGTATTATTTATCATTTCAGCTCTAGGGATTAGCAGTAAAGTTTCTGAGTGCTGACAAAGTAAACATATCTAAGGAGATACTGTCAAATTTTCTAGAACCTATTTTGGCCAGTTTTTCCATTGAATTATTTTCAGAATATTTCAAATTGTGTGATTTTAAATTAGTGCTTCGTACGATTTTTCCTAGAAATACAAATATCGAAAACTCTTGTACACTTTTTAGATAAACTACAATAGCACATCAATGAGTGAGGAAGGAAGCCTGGATTATAATGAAATAGGGTAACAATTATTTAGCTGAGGTTGTGACCACTTCTTAATTGTATTTCTTGAAGAGATTTTTCACTCTGTTTCAGAAATATTAAGACAACTGTGCAGGCTTCACAACTAAGTCATAGCAAGCTTAGACACAGAGTAGGGGGATGAATGTCATGAACAGTCTGCCCATCTCTAAGGACATGAGTGGTGCCTGTGTCCCAGACTTTGGTTCAGAAATTTACACACGGGCTGTGACAGTACCACATGGAGGTATCTTTTCTTTTCCCTGAGTATAGAGGAAGCCTAGGGAAAGTACGCTCCTAACTTAGGCAACTTGTTTGATTGTGTAGAACAAGAGGGAATGAATGGTTAGAAAGTTATTTTCATAGATAAGATTTTTTCTTTTCAAAAAACAATGGTGTCTGGATGCAATTTCTTGAACTCTGAGCTCCCACCTGAGCTGGAACAGCTTTTTTTTATAGTTCCCTCTTACAGTCACTGCCTGTAGTTCATCAACAGCCTTGACCTGTGAGTTGGTGCAGAAGAGCTGAATCCCAGTTCCAGAGTGAGCCCTTATGCTAATGACAGTGACTGACACTTGGTGCAGGAGCCATCTCCTGGTTTCAAAAACACCCATTTGAGTAGTCTCATCTGACCAGCTATATCAGAATTTTGATTCATTAATATTATTAACTTGAACAGTGTAAAACAATGGAAGCTGTGCCTGGCAGCCTGCCTAAAACAGTTGTTCATTTATCAGTACTCACTGAGTTTCTCTTTGTGTTTTAGCAGCAGTAATATCAATGCCACCGGTTAAGACTGTCAATAAGCTGATTAAGTGGAAAAGATATACATAAATACTTTTGTGAAATATTTTATCCTGTAAATACCTATTTATGCAGTAGCGTTTGCAGGAATCAGTTCATGCTTTATAACAGTACTGTTGCCTAAATGATGCACTGGATTTTCAAATTAAGACGCCTCTAAGACAAATGTGTCAAGGCCAGTGAGGTGAACAACTTGACAGTCTGTGTGAGTTGACGGCTAGTGTAATATTGAAACAGCAACCTCTTGAAACACAGTATAAAGATCCCTGTGGCTCTTGCTGTCCAAAATATACATTTTGTTCTGTATTTTCCTGTTCTAGGATTTCCACTGAATGTTTTGTGTCTCCTGCCCCATTTAATTCAGCATTTTGACAGCCCAAACCAGTTTTGTAAAGATATAGCAGAAAGGATTGCTCAGGTATCAAAGTTATTTACTGTTTTGTACATCCTCAAACCCTGTAAATGCAGTTGCTTTGTTCTTAATGTGTTTTGACATTTATGTTTAATTAGGTTTGCTTGGAGGAGAAGAACCCCAAGCTATCAAATCTTGCACATGTCATGACCCTTTATAAAACACACAGCTATACAAGGGACTGTGCTACCTGGGTAAATGTGGTTTGCCGTTACCTTCATGAAGCATTTGCTGATATTACTTTGAGTATGGTTACGTATTTGGCTGAGGTAAGTTTTTTAAAACTTTTTAACTGTTTTAACTCTTTTGATGCCTAACAACTCAAAGATCTGAAGTCTGCCTTGCAGATTAGATTAATTTATAGTTTATCTCTCTGTTATTTATGATTAAGAATAAAAAGCAGAAATTAGCAGAAACAAAGGGAATTACTATAAGAAATCAACACTGAACACTAAAACAAAAGCCTGCAAAGGTCTGCAGGGCTGATACGTCTTAAAGCAGCTTGTCTCATCAGCTAGTCAGGTTTTGCACTGTGAAGGAGAGAAAGAAACTGGACATTTATTTAGATCCCACTGAGGGAAATAAGAAAAGGACTACTTCCAGAAAGTGTTTAGCAGCATAAGTA
This sequence comes from Buceros rhinoceros silvestris, assembly GCF_000710305.1. Classification (NCBI taxonomy): domain Eukaryota; kingdom Metazoa; phylum Chordata; class Aves; order Bucerotiformes; family Bucerotidae; genus Buceros; species Buceros rhinoceros. Next base: position 42,383 of record NW_010414916.1, read on the forward strand.
AGATAATATCTGCTATTTAGGGATCTGATTCTTGAAACAAATTCGTAAGCATTCCTCTAAATGAATGGGATCTGAATGGGATCATCTTGCTGACCAGGTTTTCCCTCATGTTTATTGCTTGCTCCTAACATTTCCCATGTGTGGAGTATAGAACTGATGCAGTGTCATTAATGGCGATCCAAGGCTCAGTTCTGCTCTTCAGCTTAAGGCCACTTGACCTTCTGCCTTTGGCTTCAGATTAGTATCAGGACACCATTTTCTTGTAGTTCCCAGACTTAGCTCTTCACTTCCCTGCTGAGTGCCTTCAGTCTCCCTTTTTAACTAGGGAGAAGACCATTCTATATCTATGACATAAATTCTTTGTCTTCTTTAGAGTAACTTCCATTTTTGGAGCAGATTCTTTCTCCCCTCTGCCAAAGGATCTACAAAAACTCTGCAGGCATCTCTGATAGTGGCTATCTGCAGATTTTCAAGAGCCTGAGAGGCCAGGCTGTGCTCCCATGCTCACTCAAGACTTCAGAGCAAACTTGGCCCTGCTACCTCAAGCTGCAGTTCATTAACTTGTTTGCACATGGAGGCTCTCAGTAAATAAGCATATTGGATCTTAACTGATGGTGAAAGCCCTGACTCTCCTGTGGGAAACTAAAACAGGACCTTGGGTTTTTTCAGTCTGTTTTCAGACTCAAAGACTAAAGAACTATTAGCTCTTCAAACATGATTCCAAATCCTTCAGAGTCAAGTCACAGCAGAAACTTGTATTCCTAATAAACAAATGCTGTAAAAATTGAGGTTTAAACTGTTTCTCTTTTGCTTTCCCAGCCTTAGGAAAGTGTTTGCCCCTCAGTGGTTCCCTTCAGTGCTCTACATAGAGTTACTAGTGTTTCAGCTCCTCTGCAAAGGCCATTGCATGTGATCTTGCTCCCCTCAAAACAGGTTTAGACGTGCATCTGGAGACTCTTTCTTTGCACTTCCCCCTTGCTGTAGATTGGCACCACACTTCCTATATTAATGGCAAGTCAGTCAGGTTTTCGATTGTAATTAAGGCACATTCCTTACATAGCACCGTCATCGCAGCATGACAGAGTAGTAAGCACCACTTCCTTTCTCTGTATTTACATTGACTGCAGCCCTGTTGAGTCATGTCTGGGGAATATTTTATGGGCATAGGGTAGCTGCCAGTCTGGAGGAGGAGCAAGAGACAAGAAACCATCTTGTCTGGCCTGCTGTGGCCATGAATAAGATTTTGTCAGCCTTCAGAATATGGTTCCTCTTTTCTCCTTAGTTAATCCTCAGACCAGGATAAACAATGTGCTCCCGTCTCCTATAAACCAACTGTGGGATGTACTGTCAATAAGTAAAGCCAGTGGGGTTAACAGCCCCACTGGGCAATCCCCAGTTGAATGTTATAGCTGCCATTGTTTTACAGAGCCTGGGGCTTTAACAATCCTGGCTCAGTCCCCAGCGCTTGAGCCTGAGGGAAACTGTGAGACATGGAGTGCTTAAGAATAACAAAGGAAGTCTGTATTGCAACAGTGACTCATCCAAACACATGGATATACCTTCAGAAGGGGACTGTCTACCACAGGTTAAGACTATGAGAACAAATGCCCCTGGCAGAAGGTGAAAGCTTCAATTATTGCCATTCAGAGAAAAATTTGCGTTTAACCTATTTAATGCAGGGAATTGCTTGCCAGCACAAACACATTACTGAAAGCTTACTTCGATTTTATGTTAGATTTTTGCATATTATTTTTTTTAATCAATCTCATTCCATGAAAGCACAATCAATTCTAGGAGCATATCTGAATTTACATGGGTTCGTGTTAAACTAGCGATTCATTAAGTCCGGGGTCATGCTTGCACTTAAACACTAATGCTATTAATACTATTAAAAAAAAGAACAAGAAACCACATAGTGCATATAGTAGTGTGCTCATGGTAGATGTTTCCTCCTCCTCTCTGTTAGTTAGAGGCTCACTTGTGATAGAAGCATGAGCATAGATAAGCTATTCAAAACTAAGGAATCACTGGTGTTTAAAACATCTGCTGTTGCAAGGGAAAGCATGTCCTATATCACACATTATCCCACTAATGCCTTGTCTATAAGACATGGCTTGTGAAATGCCATCTTTATTTCCTCTGCGGACACAGAAAACATTTATTTGACTAACCAACATAGCCCAAGAGCTGAGTATCTCTTCTCACCTGTTGCCAGATTTGGAGTGGCAAAGGGAACTGTGTCCTGCGGTAGCACCCCATCAGCCACATCAACCAGCAACAGCCAGCCCAGGCAGCCCTTGAAAGAGCAGGCTCTGCGATCTACCTAGTTCTAGGTTAGTTGTTGCTTCAGGAATGGGACAGATATTGCTAACGGGCTGTGGATGCCTAAACCCAGATAAGACCCAGATACCACACACTAATAAGAGAGGAATCCACAATTCTTCAGAACAGTTTATATGGACCAGGGTCAAAACCCCCAAAAAAGTCTGGGAATAGTTATTATTTCTTCTTACAAATACAGTGGAAACTCTTTGTCCTGGAACTCAATGATCCAAATGATGTGTTACCACAGCTCCATCTTGCTGATATTTTTTAACCTCTGCCAGCAAAAGAATTATTACAGTACTAAATGCATTTTACAGTTGCTGTTCTTAAACTGTAACACTCTTACTTTTTACAAATTCAGGATGTATTTAAGTACACACTTGGACTGGCAACCATCACATATACTCATCTGAACAAGTGAAAACTGGCACAGTCCATAAATGTTTAGAGCTTAAGGGCCAAGAGCTGTTTAAGTCAGAGGATTCTGTTGACAACAAATTTATACAAACTGGAATGGGAGTTAGAGGGTTTCAGAGTTAGAGTTCCTAGAACAGCTTTCTAAGCCACAACAGAGACAAAATTCCCTTTATTTCCCAATAATTCCTTTTCCTATCACAAAAGTGGTTATCTGATGCAGTAGCCTCTGTCAGAACAAAAAAGAATTATTTCTCATCCAGAAACTAACATCCACATAGTGTCTTTTACTCCTTTATTCCTCTACTGAAATGGTATACTGGCTGGTGTGATGGATCACATAAACTCTTGACAAGGAAAGAATCAAACCTTCCACCACAATATCCTAAAGAAAGGCAAGAAGAAGTCTATAACCCTGTTTTGAAGAACTGCTAAGCGCATTTTATCTCTCAATGAAGGTATCTGTGGGGTGAAGCAGGTTACATCTAGTACATTTCAGTTAAAAATTCATACTGCATTTTTGTAGAGGAATAGATAAAGTTCCATCTGTTGTGGTGTTAATGGAATTTGCTTACTTTGTTTTACGAATCATTAATTACTACTCACTTTTACTGATGAAAGAAACCAGAATATTTTTAGTGGAATGAGACAGGTGTGTGTCCTACCTGATCATTCCATATTGGTTGCCGTGAAGCATTCTCATTAATGAATACTAGGCTCCACTTGGGTAACAGCTGAAATGTCTCTGATGGAAGACATGAGGCAGCATAGTTTTTATAAGTAATTCTTTCTAGATCCTAATATCTCTAGTAACCAATGTTGAAAGGACTTTTATGTCTGCCTGAATGGAGGGATAGAGTCTAGTCTTGAGCCTGTGATGACCTCCAGCAAGAACATTTGATTGCCTCTGAAAGTTGTGAGGTGGGACAGTACCTGTCACCAATGAAAAAATGTGGTACCTTCCAGGCAATTTTCAGCTGAGCTATTTCACACATGTGCAAACATAGCATGGCTGACTCTACACCTCCTGGGTTACTATTATGCATATATATGAGCACAGTTGTATTTCCAAGGTTCATTGTGGTATTCCAGGATCTACGCTCAGGTGTTTGAAATTTCCGGGATTTAGATCAAGCCCTTCTTTGTGTTAACCTCTTCAGTAAGAAAGCCCAGGGACTCCATCTCCTCCTTAGCAGAAAATGTTCCCTTGGTAGGTACAGCCGGTGACCGCTGGCAGTGAAGTATGCTTGGATAAATCTGTATTGATGTCTGAATAGCAGTAGATTTGTTTCTTCAGCATGTTTTCTTTTTTCTCACTGACTTGCAGCAAAGGTAGACATAGAAAGATACTCCCTTGGTTTTTTTGGATGTGCTTCCCCAGTTACAGTGTAAATTTTACCTACCAGTTTACTCAACTGCTGAATGTGTTTTCTGGATAAGTTAAGACAGGCATATATAAAATGTATGTTTCATTATCAGAACAGGCTAGCATTTGGCTCCCAACTTAAAGCTCTTTCTTATTTCACACTTGTATCATCATCACTTGTAAATGATTGTAAATTGGCATTGCAAAATCAGTGAGTGAAGACAGATTAACTGCACTAATGGTATTCATGAAACTAGTGGCTTTTTCCATAAGAAGCATGTCTCAAAAGGTAGTTATTTTCACTTTTTTTTTTAACAGCTACTAGAAAAAGGCCTTCCTAGCATGCAGCAGTCCCTCTTACAGATGATCTACAGTCTTCTCAGTTATATGGACCTGTCAGCTATTCCTGTGAAGCAGTTTAATGTGGAAGTGCTAAAAACCATTGAAAAATACGTACAGGTAAATACCATATCTTCTTTATATTAACGTAGGATCTTAGCAGTATTTGCTGTCATAAGTCAGTTGTCTTTATGAGAATTTAAGACCAGATTAGCAGGGAGGGCTATGACTGTTCAGTGTGGTATTTAGTTTATAAACATCCTGATGCCTCATAGACTGCACATCCCCAGATAAGATGCCCAGCTGTGTGTTCACTGTGTGGGAAGGTTTAGGCTGCAGCTACGCTACATCAGGAGCAAGCTTAATACTAGGCAGAGCCTGACTGACCACTCTTTTTAGTTGAGGGAGACGTGACATAAGCGCTTCCCTTCAGAGACTTCAGCACTGGTTCTTGGCAAGGGGAAAATTCATGTTTCTACTAGGAATTCGCAGCTGTAGAGAGCCTGCATCAAGTCAGCTTTCCTGTTAAATGGGGATTCTGCAATGTCCCTTGTATTTATCCGTACTGATTGAGGCATTCAGATAGGAGTTTTTAAATCCTTTGCCAAGTGGGCCTTGCACTCAGGTCTCCCAGGTTGCGGGTCAGTTCCTTAATAATGACACCTTAGGCAAGTGTTGGTCTCTGCTGTTGAAATTATTCTGCAAGTATGTACCTTGTTGCTGGCCAAGAGAGAAAGAATAGTAGTATTCCAATTCCACATTTTTATCGTGTGGCAAAACAATGTGCTTGTAAAATGTAAATAGTCTTGCATGTATGTGAATCTTTCTTTCTGTTTGCTGATTAAATTCACCTGTTTCCAGAGCATTCACTGGAGAGAAGCCTTGAATATCCTGAAGTTAGTAGTTTCTCGTTCTGCCAGCTTAGTGTTACCATCCTATCAACACAGCGATCTTTCAAAAGTGGAAATACATCGAGTGTGGAACAGTGCCTCCAAGGAGCTACCAGGGAAGACTTTAGAGTTTCATTTTGATATTTCAGAGGTACTATTTGTAATTCTGCTACTTAACATATTAATTGTGTTACCTGGTAATCCTAAAACGTGTGTTGCAGCTCCTTAAGAATGCTGAAAAAATAAGAAAGAAAGGAAAATTAACAAACTGAAAGTCTCTTACATTCTTTTCAATTCACAGTGACATATTTAATGACCCATTCTGGAGAGCTCTTTTTACTGGGTTGTTCTTTTTTTTTTTTTTTTGTGAAGGAATTGTTAGTTCTATTTAAAATTATCTGGTGGAAAAGCTGTGTTGCAGTTACGCCAACTGTGATTATGTATAAAATTGCCCTCCATACCCATGGCCTCCATGCCCTTTCATACTTGGATGTCAGTGTTCTCTGTAACTGTTAAACACAGAAGTACATCCTTTGTTCTGACTGAACTCTTTTACAGCAGCCTTTATCCAGCAAACCCTATACACCTTTTAGGTTTATAGAACTGACTGGTCCTATTGACTTTAAGGGGCCACTCACTTTATTGATAGTTATGAACCTGCTGGACTGTTTGCATCACTATAGACTATTTCATATAGATAATAGTGAGACTTCAAGGTTAAAAGGAAGTAGTAACATAAAAAGGCATCATGTACTAGCTGTATAAAGAGTTTCTACTTGCTGTGGGTATAGTACTAGAAAAAGCTGAGCATCCTATCGTCAATCCAAGAAAGCATTTTAATGTTTGTTGGAACAGCGCCAGAGTGTTCAACGCTCTTAGAGAAAAAACATTTAAAAACATGTTCAAGAAATGTGGATTTGAAATAAATTCCATAAGCTTTCTGCGTTTTTTGCTAATACTTATGTTAGAAACTACTTTGACAGTTGCTTTGAGTATTAGCTATTCATGAACATAAGCACTAGCTACTAAGTATAGCAATTATTACTCAGATGTTTACAGTGGAAAGTAACATACATATCAAATGACGTGAAATTTGGTGCACTCCTTGTTTTACTCCTGTATATGATCTTCAGAGTAATCTTTTCCTGCAACAGAACCAATATAACCCATTACAAGTTCATCCTGCCGCATAGTACTAGTGAATACTCACTCTCTGTTTAAGACTCCAATTATTGGGAGACGGTATGATGAGCTGCAGAGTTCTTCTGGGCGAGATGGTAAACCCAGGGCAATGGCTGTCACCCGAAGCACTTCTTCAACCTCATCAGGATCTAATTCCAATGTCCTTGTTCCTGTGAGCTGGAAGAGACCTCAGTACTCTCAGGTAAACTCCTTTTAAGTAGCCCACTATTCTCTGTGTCCTGAGCAATGCTCTTGGCTGCCTAGGGCAGTGGCAATGCAGCATCTGACTGTGAGCTGAGTATCTTTCTTGGACTCAGAAATAGAATGAGTTATGTCTGTCTTCTGCCAGTGTTTTTCTTTCAACTTGCAGGAAATTAATCTCTTCAAGACCTCCAAGTCTAGGTCAGGTTTAGCTAAGAATGAGAGGTGTGTTTAGGTATTAGCAAGGAGAGCAGATAGACAGCATGTGCAGCTTTCCTAGTACTGTTTTCTTGGGAAATTAGGTAAAAAGAATTCTGTGGAAGTCACCTTATTGATTTTGGTTATTTGCTGGTTAAAATAAATGTATTTAGTGACTTTTTTTTTTTATATAGCAGATTATATGGGAGTGACTCAGGCCTAATTCGGGAAAAATAATTATGCATGTGCTTAATTTTAAGCTTCTGATCTGTGCTTTTGAAGTAGTGCACACGATCTAATGTCTCCTTATTATGCTTCAAACAATTAATAGGCTAATTTAAAAATAATAAACACCAAAGTCATTAATAGCTATTTTAATGTTTTCTTCTATGCATAGTTACTCTGAAAGCAACCCTTTGAGCACTTAATGACTAATTCTTTGGCTGGTTCTTTCTGATTAAAAGTTTTTAATGTAAATTTCTACCCACTGGGAGAATGGGTGGCTAAAAAAACTGCTCACTTGAGAAGCTTCTTGTTTTCTAGAAAAGGACAAAGGAAAAACTGGTGCATGTCCTTTCTCTATGTGGACAGGAAGTTGGGCTGAGTAAAAACCCTTCAGTAAGTAGCCTTGTATTAACCGTTTCTTTGTTTCTTTGTGTCTTAGGCTTTAAAAGTGAGGAACTTTGTTTCCCAGGTTGCTGACCTGATTTGCAAAGTTTCATGTCACATACATACTTTGTCATTTGTACCCATGCTGCATTTCTCAGCATATAGACCAATGAGTGAATGTCTCTCTCAAAGACGATTTACTTACAGAGCTACGTGTGGTTTTGCTGGGAGAGATCTGTGATGCTGTAGGTTTTGCCATACCGTCTCAGTGGGCAGAGAGTAATGACCTCCGATATTGGCAATCTAGAGCCTTTATAAAGTAAAAAATTACATTCCAGAAATAAAACTGGGGCTGGGGGGTTTCTGGTTTTTCCATTAGATAGTAGTTCTAATGTTACTCTTTAAAAATTAATATTATCTGGTGCCAGGAAATGGGCAATAGATCATCCAGAAGAGAAAGTTCTTAGAACAGTTTTTAAATACTTTCTACAGAGAAAGGAAAATTTCTAAATGTTTCTAAATATGTTATATGTCACTTGGATTATGTTGAACAGGCCCTTAATTTTTGCAAGAGAGGGACCATTGCATTTTTGTAACTAAATTTCAGATATAATTATTTTTAGTAGGACTGGTTTTTATTTTTGTGTTTTCTAATCTTGGCATATTTTTTAATATAATTTTTAAATACAGATTTTTTTTATTAATTTACAATATCGTCCCCTTGACAGTATTTTCTTTGCAAATTTATCTGAATTTTGTTCTTATGAATGTATACAAACATCCAGGCAACATCAGTCTGCAGCCATTAGGAGGTAGCTGTAATATTCTTGGATGTGTTCCTGCAGTATGAAGTTGTTTCTTTGTACAAGTTTAATCTGAAGGCACCTGTCCAACATAAATAATGAAGAGTGTTCTAAAAATACTCAGTGAAGGAATTAGGTGTGTACTGGAAATACAGACTTCTGAATAACCAATTAGAGCTTTTAGGAAGAAACAACGAGAGGGAACAGTTTGTTACAAGAGAAATCCTTTGAATTGTAGGTAATTTTTTCTTCCTGTGGTGATTTGGATCTGATTGAGCATCAGACGAGCTTGGTGTCTTCAGAAGACGGAACAAGGGAGCAGGAGAATATGGATGATTCAAACAGTGAACAACAATTCAGAGTCTTTAGGGACTTTGATTTCCTAGATGTTGAGCTGGAAGATGGGGAGGTACAGTATATTTTCTCTGAAACAGCTTTTTTATTAAAACAGTTTGGTATTCTTTCTACTAAACGCTATACTCTTCTTTAAAAACTTTAACTGTATAATTATAAACTTAATTTTGAGTTCAGCTTATTTATAATGTTCACTTAGTGTTTATTTCAGGAGCATAACAGTAAGAGGGTACCACACCCTTCCTTTCTGAATCTGCTTTAGGAAACACTGCAAAACTGTTACTGGAAGATAAAGCCTCTGTTCTAGTACCTTTTCAGTAAATTTACTTTTAAGTTAATTTATTTTAAATATAATTTTATAGGTCTAAATTGTTAACAAAATATACTTGCTGATTAAAAACCTATAAAATTAAATTGTTCCAAATCTGTTGGTTCATGAATATCCCTCCAAAACATGCATTCAGGCCTTCAGGCAGTTGCTACTCCTGCATCTGCTGATGAAATCACTGACACTTAGAGAGATGTACCTTCCACTCCGCTTAGGTGTCCGTGATTTCATAATTTCATGCAGGAGCTCAACAAAATCCTGAGGGCCCAGATCAAGTCTTGACAGGTGAAGCCTGTCAGCTCACCTTGAGCTGAAACAGCTGAAGGGAAAAAGCTGAAGAACTACTGAATTTTGGGGGGTTACACCCTTTAAGCTTGCTTATATCAAACTTCGAGTATTTCTTTCAAACTGGGTGGGAAAAGCCAAAAATGACTATCCATTGACAAACAAGTCTAGCAATTTTGTTGCTATTTAAAAGTTCAGAAATTGTTAGACCTTTTGAATTACTTAAGGTGCAGATGTTCAGCAAACCCAACAGTTTAATAAATTGCCTTGCCATAATCTGGACTCGATTTTAACATGAATCGTCTCAGGCATTGCTCTTAGCTCTGAGAAGAACATCTGTACAAGAAGAAATAAGCAGTTTTCTCCATAGTTGAATTACGAGGACAATAATTAGTAAGGTAATTAATTAAGGTAAACAGACCCCTCAGGTGTAAACTCATGTTCATCTGAATTTTAATTTTTTTTTCCAATGAAGAGAAAGGATGAAGGAAAGGGAAGAGATGTCGCAGAGTCTTTGTTTTACAGTCAGGAATCTCTGTATGAATATACAGTAATTTTGGCCCACAGCTGCCCATGACTTTGCCAAAAATAAAAACCAAACTGAAACAAAAAAGCAATTGGCATCAATGGTTGAAAATACATTAGCCAAATATTATGAAGAAGCTTTAATGTTCTAAAAATTATAAATGAAAAAACAACAATGCCAGGTTGTTTGTCATTGTTGTCAAAGTATACGGGCTGCAATCATTTCTGTGTCTTAAATGCTTTCAGGGGATTTTAAGGACTTGGGACTGCAATTCTGACTAAATGTCACGTGATATTTTTTTTATCCAGTGAAATTCAGGAATTTCTTCTTTCTCTTCACCACTTAAAACCGTATACAGATTATAAATAAATGTGCAGAACAATTCCTGTCAAAATGAGTTCACCTTCATGAACTGACCCTGCAAAGATTTTGTTTATATGCTTGGCTAACTTCAAGACTAAATCAAAAGCCTAAATTAATTGATATACTAATTGACTTAACCTGGTTGTGAAACAGATACTAAGCTTCTCTAGTTTTATGGGAAGTAAAATTTAAAATGTAGTCTTTTAGTACTTAATACAGTTTTTAAATTGCCATGGATCTGAGTCCTTGCATTCCAAGATTTAGTCCAGACTGACTTACCACTGTTTTAAATAAACAGGTACTTCAGCCAAATTCAAACCTGCTGTAAGAGGCTACTTCTCTAATGACTGACTTGAAACTGTATCGTTTACATCAGGTGTGAATTTGATATATTCATAAACGTGAACAAAACAGTGTTAGAAAACTTCAGCTAGCAAGAGTACGAACAGTCTTTCCAAAATAAACTTACAACTTAAACAAGCCAACAATGCTCGTATCATCCGCTGACCACAAAAAGTACAAAAAAAGAAATTTCATAAAGATGTGAAAGCAAGTAATGGTTATTTTCAAACTTAAAAGATAGGCTGAAGACTTAAGTTTCTGTGATAATATTAGTTACAATTGTAGGCAAATGTTTGTCTGTGATGTCTTTTAATACAGTAATTTTACATAGATTCTTTCTATTTGTTTTTCTATCTGTTGTATCTGCTACACAGGAACTTCAGGTAAGAATGCTACTTGAACTCAGATGTGCCAGCATATGTTATGCCTTCCTGCAAATTTGTATTATAGAATAACATCATAGTTTTGTTGTTGCCCTCCCCTTCTTCAGTGTGTGTTTAGGTGGGTGGGTGTGCGTGTGCTTGCAGTTCTGACAGGGGCTTCATTTTTTGTCTCATATTAGCATATTTTTGAGGTCTTTTTCAAAAATTCTGCTTCAAGTTCAGTTTTGACATGGTCAACAGTCTTCACAAATTTTAAAATACCTTAATTCCAGTATCATTTCGCATATCTAGCATTTTTCAAACTGAGACATTTCTTCCTTTAGTTTCTTTGTGCTTAAATAATACATAGAAAACAAAGATCATAATTTTTTATAATATAGTAAAGTTTGGGCCATTTTTTTCCAAAGGCCAATTAGACGTAATTTCCAGCTTTTCAGATGTGGTATATTGGCTCCTGTTAGCATCTTGCTAAAGCTGATACCTGAGGCCTCTTTAGAAAGTTTATATCATTGACTACCAGCATGAATTTAATTGAATAAATTAATTAATTCATATGGCTTAATTTAATTCAGCTGAATACTCCTATCAACTTTGCTGGACTCATTTTCCTTGTGAAAAAAAATGGAAAAGGTACATCAGTGGTTGCCAGTGTGGGACCTAAACTTGCAGTTTATCGATATATAGAGAGAGAACTGAAACGATAGAGAATTGTAATGAATTGTACAAAATCAGCAACATCAGTATTTTGCATATTTCTTTCTGATGGTTTGTACATCAGTTATTATGCAAACGCATAAGTCCCAAAAGACTTTGTCTCAAAATGCCTGTGCTCAAAAATGATACAACCATGTGGAAATTGTGCCTCACCTTGCAGTTCCACAGTACCTTTGCCTGTACCCTACAATTCTGGTACGACTCCATTAACTTTGCATACTTTGTCAACACAGTAAGGATAAAAACGGGTGTGAAAGAAGTTTTGCGTTATTCTTAACAGCTCCATGAAGGAGCTCTGCTGCTCTCTCCCACATAGGGTTACTTCCCTTTTTTCTGCCCTCTCTGTGTCTCTCTTTTCCCCCCGGGTTGTTGTAATGTTTAAAGAGACTGCAAGGGCATGTCTCCTTTTTTACCAGAGGGTGATGGTTGTGGGAAGTTCTGTGTGGTACCTGCTCACTGCTGTCCAGACACATTCATAATATGTGAACTGTTTTCTTTTCAATTGATGTTTGTTACTGATGGCTTTTCAGATAGGAGATAGCTTTTCTCCCACTGTAGATAAAAATGAACAGCCTCTTAAATACATCTTGTTAACTGTGACAGAAAGATTGCTTAACAGACTACAAAAACAACAACTCTGTCTTCCTGATGTGTTGACCTCTTGTTTAAATTCAGAGTGATTCTGAGTGTCCCTGTGGCAAGCTTATGCTAACTCAAATACTATGGGTATTTGGGTTATACTGTGTTTCATCTCTCTTACCCTTTTTCCTCACTTTTAGTTCACTCCTCCTTCTAACAGCATGCCCTGGAAGTGTCCCTTTTCATTTTTCTTCTCTTTGCTGGCTTCCTTCTTTAAGGCATTGCAGAATAAAAATGCAACAAGAAATATTCCCATAGACATGGACTGCAAAGTTGACTGATAGATGTACTAGACATCATGAGGATCGGGGTGTGATGACGGTCATCTTTGCTTGGTTGTTTATTTATGTCATTTTGTCATTTGCTGGTTCAGTAACTGATGTGTTTGTGGAGGATGTCTCATTGCTGCACATGTCCTCCACCTTTGTGGGAGGACGGACAACCAAAGGATTTGATAAAATAAGTAACTGGGAACTGAACAGTCATTTTTATGATTTAAAGAGACCTAATTTCTTAAGTCTTAGATGTGTTCTGTTCTCTTCCTGCACCATATGATCCCAGTCCCAGGATGAAAACAGAGGGTTCATTCCGTAATGTGTTGGCCTTCATGTTCATTTGCTTTTGAATGTAGTGGATTCCATAGTTCTAAATGTTCTTGTGGATTACAGTTCTTGTATTTCTGGATTGTCTTTTTCCTAAAAGATTTTTTTTTCTTTTTTCCTCACATTTGTTCATGAACAGTGGCCTTAGTGTATTGAAACTGAACTTTCCCACTTTCTAATCATATTCTGCAGTCCATTGCATTAAAGGGCAATGACGCAAAATAAGATCTATTTGTGCAAGTTTGTTGATTGTTAATGAGGTAAGATTGCAGTTGAATTAATTGCACTTTATGCAGTTTAGTTTCCATTCAGTAAACATCTGAGTAGTCCTGAATGGAGATTACTCAAGTGTTTAAAATTACAAATCTACTTAAGGGACCTTACTGAACTGAGACATCTTTCTCTATGATTGCACGTAATTTTAATCTGCATAAGCCCAGGAGATACTTATAGTCAGTGATTTGATAAGAATATTTATGACTTTTTTAAGCAGAACTATATTTTTGTCAAATTCCTATTTAAAAGATCACTGTCAACTTGAATTTTCCGCAGTTGGTTTGCTTGTTTATGAACGTTGCATCTTACAGTCTTGTTTTCAACAGTCAGCCCTGGACTTTAAAAAGAAATATTTTTCTCTTTAATTTCCACGCCATATTGATGTCAGGTTGAGAGCTTTCACCGAGACAGAGTACCCAAAACTGCAACTGGATGCTCTGGGTAGACGCTTCACACTGTGTAAGGCCACTTAGGCCTCTGCAGGTCCACAACAGGAGCAGTAGTGGTCATGGTCCTGCATTTGCCAGAGAGGAACCTGGATAGACTTGAAGAAGAGAGGAAGATAATTAGCACAATCAGGGAAAAGGAATACAGTCCACAGGAAAATGCATTAAGAAAACATATGGGAAAATGGTGGAAAACTAATTGTCATTTTCATACATGGAAGAAATCAAGCGATCTTTATATCAGTTCACCAGCCTAATAAATAGTTAGCAATTTGGTTAAAACACTCAGTTTTCTCTGTGCATGGGATCAGAACTGAAAGTCAATATTAAATGTTTGGTCAATTTGACTGTGTCCTTTTTAAAACATGAAATCTCAGCCAGTGCTAACCAAGTTATTCTCAAAAGTATAGTTTCAAATAATTCAGATAATTTCAAGTTACAAAAGTAAGCAATAGGGGACTAGAATAAAACTTTAAGAAGGTGTGCTGCTTTAGCTCTTACATTTTGTCTGTAAATGAAGGGTTCATTCAAATCTACTCGTCATTATGGTTATGTATATAATGCAAAGAATTTAAAAATCGTTAACATCTGTTTTGCAATTGAACCATTGTTACGAACTGTGCTCCTAATACTTTTAAACACCATGGAAAACCCTTTAAAATTGCTTCCAAACTTTTCTTTTGCTTGTCATTGCTCTCTACTGGTATTGAGGTGTGTGTATATGCGGACTTACAAAAATGAATCTTAAATCAGCAAATGCATGAAAAACATCTAATCCTGAAAAGAATGAATCTTCATTTAACTGTCATTTCCATGCTTCTGCTTCTATCTCCAGAAGAACAAACAGAATAATGCTTATATCAAGTTCATATTGTATTTTTGCATAAAGAAATTCTTGAGCTAACTTTGACCTAATGATTTGTGGTTTGTATATGTTGAGTTTCAAATCAAGGAAGTTGACCCTGTATCTGATTTCAGGGTGAGAGCATGGACAACTTCAACTGGGGAGTACGGAGACGGTCCCTAGACAGCCTGGACAAGTGTGACATGCAGCTGCTGGAAGAGAGCCAGCTCTCAGGGAGCACGCCCAGCCTGAACAAAATGAACCGTGAGGACTCCGATGAGTCATCAGAGGAGGAGGACCTGACTACCAGCCAAATCCTGGAGAACTCAGACCTAGTAAGTTGTGAACTTGCAGTTTAAGAAAGGGTTGGGTTTTGTTTCTAAATAAGCTAGGCTTTTCGTTTCTTCCTGCCCAGGTGCAATCTGGTGCAGACCAGGTGCAAACAAGATAATGTCTACCTTGCATGTTCATAAAAGCAATGTGTGGTGGGGTGGCTATATACTCAGTTCTTCTGTGCTTTTGTTGTGTTTTAAACAGATTATAACTCTTTCCCCATCTGAGGATACAAATCATATTGACTCTCTTTCTACATCATGTGACACAACCTCAGCAGACCCTCATCATTTTAATATAGGAACGTCCAACTTTGATGTGTCTTTGCCTGATATGAATAATCTCCAAGTGTCCGAAGGATCCAAGGTGAACACATTTTTACTTTCCAACTGGACTGTATTTTACATAACTCTTTTTCAAGTTTATTTTACTTACACTTCCATGAAGGGTTTGATTTGTGGAAGCAAGTACATTCTGACTCCCTGTATGTAATGGCATAGCACAATACATTCATATGTACCAGCACATTCATACCCTTTCCTTTCTACTTACACTTTCTTCATTAAAAGATCTTACTTGTTGTTTCTTAAGTATATTGCACTACATGTGCACCAAGATACTACAAGCTCATTAGAAGACAAATCTGTGAACTGGCTACAAATTACAGCCCTAAGGGACTATTGTTTTGTTCTTCATGCTGATGCAAAAGAACGATATGGCAATTCATGTGGTGGGTGTATGCGTGTATTCTCTGAGATTTTTTTGTATGTGGGAACCTACTGTACAGTTGTGTGCACTGGATTCAGTTCTTGCCTTTTGGCAGACACTCAGAAATTTTAAATTCATGACCGCAGTATTAAGCCATCTTGGAGGGGGGGCGGCGGGGTGGTGGTGGGAAGGCAGAATTTGCAAGGATACAACAAACATGTTTAGCACAGTTTATTTCGGACAATTTTATCAGAAGATGAGCGTAGAGTAAGGTTGGTAAATGATTATCAATGTGGGTTCGATTTTGTTTAATTTTCTGTTATGTAAAGTCTGTTATATTTTCTGATAATAAATGTTTGTTGGAGATCAGGTGATCCCCAGTCCTCTCAATGTCTCTCCAGAAATATCATCTGGAGTGGGGTGTGTGTGTGGATCAGTGGCTTTATGACATTGTTGCCTTACCAGTAAAGCTTTCTCTGTCATGTCTGAATTGGGAGACTTCTGGAGAGAGCAGTGTAGGAGAATGGGGCAGGGGAAGAATATGTGTTGTGTAATCATCGGCTTTCATTCCAGTTCTTGCCCTTGGTCCCTTCCAAATGCAGCCACACACACAAAAAAATTATATAGTACTGCTAACACTGCATAAAACAGAAGTAATGGAAACTTCTAATGAAGGGGTCATAGAAAAGGAGTTGGAATTGTGCTGAATATTGAAGAAATTGCTTGTGTCAGAAACCTCCCCAGGAGGAAGAAAGGACAGGAGGAGGAAAATGTCGGTAAGAGTAGGAAAGGAGGGGAACATCTCAAAATAATGGTTGTGGAAAGGTAAACTCATTTGTTAACTGTTAATAGGCAAGTTACCATGAAGCAACGATTAGCAGCACAAGTTGGCAGAATTTCAGTTCAGGAAGCTGCAGTCATAACGGATATGTTTGCAGGTGGTGACTGCAGCTAATCTCATGCATCCAGCTGTTGGTATTTATATTAAGAATTGCAAATCACAGTTCATGAGTTTCATATATGCCTGAATCTTTACTGCAAAAATGTCTTTAATATTCCAGTACCCATGTGCCAGCATTCATCAAAAATGTAAAACCTTTGGAAGTAAGTGAGTGAAGAACGTAAAATCACAGCAGTGCAATTGACAGGCAAATTCAGCTAGTCGTGAGGCTGGTTTGATAGTGGTGGTGGAATACATAGCCCATGTTGACAAGGATTTGCCAGTGTGACAAAGATGTTTGAGTTGATAAGCTTTACACAGAATGCCACCTCAGTGTCTTTTGCCTCGAAGATATTTCTTCTAATATGCATACTTCTGTATTTTTACTCAAATTGGATTCAGTATAAACAAAGTTGAAATCCCTGGGTTTATATTTATTTTAAGGAGGAACTCGTCCAACGTTTAGTCAGAAAACTTGAAACTTGCACCTGAATAATTTTTACCTGATTTGAGAGCACAAAATCTGAGCTCTTTCCTCTTTCACTTTTCCTCTGAGTTGTTATTTTCAGAGGATTGATGCTATGTCAGCAATGCAGAGGAAAATTTTTGTTACTTCTTTATTGCTGTACAAAAATGTTTAGTTGCTGCATCATAAGCAAAATCAAAAAATATCACCTCAAATTTTAAATAGATGCAGTAAATGAGCACAACAGACTGATTAAGTAGGCCTCTTCTGAAATGCTTCAGTGCCAAAATCCAGGTATTACTGTTAATGGCACAAAATTAACTAAACTTATTTCTGTTAAAGATAGTGATCGCAAATCAAGACAGTATTTCTAAGGGCTTAGAAGGCAGCGGTTGATAATGCTGTGAGGGATACAGAGACTCAGATGATGCTGGTTTATGTATTTTTCATATTATCTAAACTCACTGGTTTCTGGAAGTGTACTTCAATCCTGTCTGAATATTCAGAGTCCACTTTTTTATTTTGCTTTTTGGCCATTGTGTTGGACTATCGTATTGGGTGGGAGGTGTTTGCTTCTGCTTTCTTCCTCCCTTACCCTATCCCATCAAAATGTATTTTCCTCATACAAACACTGTCATTGCAGTGAACAGACCAATGGTTCTTTCAAGCTAATATTTCATATTTGAAAACAGTTAGTACTAACTACTTCTTGAAGAAGCATGAAACATTTATGCTTCCTGGCAACTGCTCTGGTTCCTATTTTGATAATTGAGCCGTACTGCTTTAATTTCTCTATTCAACTTGGTTTGTGCTCTGATTCATTTCATCCACCCTGGACTCAGGAACGTTCCTATCTCTTTCACTTAGAAAACAAAACATCCAAAAAACCTTTCCTCTTCTTAAGTTCTGATCCTGTCCTTTCTGATACAAGTCTTGTTTAATTTTTAGAATTGCAAATCTCCAGAATTTATCTGGAGAATCCAGGCAGGTCTGGTAACCCGCAGAGGTCCACTCTTCTATTTTAATTCCACTTGCTAAGGATTTCACTGTTTCCCAGCTCCAAAAAAATGCATGTACATTCACATGTGCCCATGTGCACAAACACACACCTTATGAGATACCCCAAACAGAAAAGATCAAGAGTTTGAGCTACGCACTGCAGTCATCCCTTTGCAGGAAGGGAAGTGCTCTGCAAGATGCTGTGGATGATGCAGACAGAAGCCAAAAGGTTAAAACTGAAACAAAGTTTGTTCAGGCTAAAAATGCCAGAGAAATTGGAAAGCTTCAGAAAGCTATCGAGAGCTTTAAGTGCTAATGGATGAAAAAGGAAAGAAATGATAGAAGCGTAATCCTTCTAATGGCCTGTACATTGCTTCAGATTCCTCTTGAATCAAAGTTATTATGTGAATGACATGCTAAAAATAATTCTCAATTCTAAACATGCACGGGGTCTTCCAGACACTGATTATTTTCAGTATATTTTGGGAGGCTTTAATACACTCTTTGACACTATAAAGGACAACCTGACAGTAACAAGAACCCTGTTGTTTTTCCTGAAAAAATACTTCCCTGCCTTGCTGCCAAATACATTGAAAACTGAAATTCTTTGCTACACAAGTCACACCAAAGAAATGCCTTAAAAATAATATTGATCCAAGACAGCAAGTTAAGCAAGTACAGTATTTTGAAGAGGTGTAACTTGATTTGTGTCATTTATAATCTCTAGCTTTTATCTGTACAATATACATTTTGTTGGTTGTTTTTTTTTATTAAATTATTTCTGTTTATGAGTGGAATTAACTTCTTAATTCTAAGACTTCATCATTCACTCCCCTAGGCTGAAGCTGTACATGAAGAACAAGATATAGCAGTCCATGAGGATGACCTTTCGGGGTCTACAAATGAAATCCCTGGAGCATTTGAATGCAGTGATAGCCTTAGTCTGGATATGACAGAGACTGAAGAGAAAGTTGACAGGCTGGAACAATTTGCTCTTGCTAGGTACTTGAATATGCTATTATTCATAAAAGTTCTTCTCCCCTGTACAACAAAGAGGTAAAAAGGTGTTAGCTAACAGAATTGGTGATTTGGCTATAGGAGTTATAAAATCCTCACAAGTTAAAAGCAATGAGAAGACAATGCCCTAATTACCTGCATAATTATCACACAATTCAAACAAGCCCCAAGATTTTCCTTCTAGAAAAAACAAGATAAGATTTTTACATACATCTATGCAATTAGTCATTATATATGTAACGTATTTAATCAAAATGTTTTAAAAAGATTTTTAAGATCTGCAATAATGGAAATCTTAGCTGTTCAACACGTCAGCCATGTATTCATCCTTCTGATTTCTTATGCGTCATAAGGAAGTCACAATATTGTCAAAAATCCCATCTGTATACTCTTGAGGCTGCTGGAGACCGTGGTTGGGCTCCTGTATATGTTGCAAGAAGGCATCAAGATTTTTCCATTCCTTATGGAGCTCTTTCAGATTTTGGATGCTGAGGAGAGGAGAGGAAAAGGAGAAGGGAGAGGTGGGGAAAGGGATAAAAATGGTAGTCAGCTTGTTGCTGTGACCGTGGAGTGCCAAAATAATGGTCTGTCCTAAGAATAGTGTGGAGAAGGGATGGATCTTCTCCAATCCATTACACTGAGGAAGAACCAAGCAGGTCAGTGTGTATGTTTGTACACGCTGAGATTCTTTTCAGTACTTCTGCTATAACGTTATTAAAACAAAGTTTTAACGTTATTAAAACGAGTTTTTCTTCATCCTCCTGTAAAGTTTCAGCCTTCTCCCTTGAAGAGGGTACAATAAAACAATTTAATTACTCTGGGATCGAGGAAAATAGGTGATAGTGGCCTGAAGATAGGCATTCTGATCTGGAGGTTTTTCTCATTGTAGCCAACATTTTTCCAACTTTCAAACTAATTTGAAAGTTCATGAGTATTTTTGAAAGGTGCTGTAATTGGTCCTGTGATTGTTTCTCTCTGTTATAGTGTATTTTTACTGCCACCTCTTTGGTATCCTCCTTTCATCACGGGTTTTTTTCTTGTCTTTTTTTTTTTCTTCTTCTTCTTCAGTTTTGGAGATGTTGATCGAAATGCCTCACCTCCTCCCTCACCATTTTTTTCGGCCATCCTTGCTGCATTTCAGCCAGCAGCATGTGATGATGCAGAAGAAGCCTGGCGTAGTCATATCAACCAGCTCATGTGTGACTCTGACGGTTCCTGTGCAGTTTATACATTTCACGTGTTCTCTTCCCTGTTTAAGGTGAGAAAATAAGTTTAAGGTACAAAACCAAAATGTTTAGATTGTGTGTGGCTGTTCTTGATAGTAGCACCAGTAATGAACTACTAGGTACATAACCATTGTAATTTTGCATGCTGAAGAATTGCCATACAAGATTTTCATGCAGAACTGTCTTCTAGGACCAATTTTGTCATAAAAATAGTATGTCTCTCATACTTGAGGGTTTGGAGATTGTGTTATAAAATATGGATCCTCTGTAAAGAGTATTTTCTTCAGGGCTTTACAAACAGCCTGAAACAATAGCTGCAAGAGAGAGGAAATAGCCTTTTCATCTCAAACTGTTGTTAATCTGTTCTTTGATCTCAAACTGTTAAAATCTGACCAGGTGCATGTGAATGACGTCATTATTAAATATTCAGTACCTAATCACCTGAACAGAAATATCCAGCTGCCATCATGTAACACAAATTCCAGAGATTAAGTCTTAAGACTAGAAATAACGTTTCTCTTTTCTTAAAACCGAATGCTTGCCAAAATATTAGCAAGAAGGAGGCAAATGAATAAGGAATGATTCTCTGGTCTTTTTTAATTGTTTCTCCTGCTTTCTATGAGGCAGCTGCAGGATGGTTAACATGCTGCAGCAATGTACACAGCAGCCAGGTGACTTCATGCAGATTTTAAGTACCCATGATATCAGAGTGCACAATTTTTTGTTAGCAATGGGTACCCAGCTAATAAATGCACAAACTCAAGTTCTTTTCATATCTTTAAGACTATTCTTCTAAGAAAGAAGCCTCATACAATATGAATCCCTTCTCCATCCTGTTTCGTTTGTGCTTCACTGCAGTTAATTGCATGTCTCCTCTAGCTGCAGTGTCCTCTTTAAACATTACACCACTGTAAATATGGGGGCCTGCTAGGTATTCTTTTAAACACTGTTAAATAACCATTTGGAAGGGGGAAAAAACACCACCAGTGCAGATTTGAGTGCATGACAGTTCAATTTTGAAAATTAGTTCTGTGTTTCTTCATGTTGTGTATTTCAGCTTTTCTGCTGTTCTGCCAGACCTAGAGGTTAATAGCCCTGTTTAAGTGTTCAGAGAGTTATTTGTCCTTTTCGTTCCTTTTGAAGAGGTGAAAAGGAACTTCTGAAATCTAAATAAATAATGCTGTGTAATGCAAGACCTAAACATGACCTGTGAAGTACCTGTTTAACTCCAAATCCTGGCATACACACACTACATTTGCTGTTGTCCTTGCCCTATATTCAGAAGATAGCCTACTCCTTTTCTTCAGTTGGTACTGGAGGAGAAAGATACAATACTGCTCTCAAAAAAAATTTCAGTAACAGCAAAACCTTAGTAATAGTAATAAAAAAAATATGCAAAGTGTTAATTTTGTAGCTAGACTCACAGCGATATTTTTAGTTTATAAAAATTTCTGTGTTCACCTCTTCAGCATTAAAACGTAAGAGTGTTATTTTCCCAGATTTTTTTTATAAGATCCCAGCTCGCCTAGAATTGTATTGTGTTTGCAACATCAAACTTTGCTACTTGTCCACTGGCTTAAAAGACTTTTGACCTCACCAACAGGAAGTTTCAGAAACAAGCCAAATATGTGTTAGGCATGCAATGCAAAGTACTGCCAAAATATTTAACTGTGAAACAAAATCCTCGTTTGGAGGAGTTTGTCAGCTAAATTCTTGGTGAAGTGAAAGAAGTGCATTTTCCAGGGCACCTACATTTCATTCTGCATCAAGTTAACGGTATCTTGGCTGTTTGCCCACAACATGCTAAACTTGTTTAAAATTCCTGAAATTATTGAAGTACTTTTCCTGTAAACGAGTCATAGTTCACGGATCTCCGGTTTATCTTTACGGCTGCCTCTTCATATCCCATCAAATCAAATGTCTTCCAGCAGACCAGCCAGTTCCAAGACAAGTAGATTTGAGACCTAGCAAGTAGTTTTAACAATCAAGCCCTTTTGTTATGAAAAGTCCTCTTCCCAGCAGAGGAAACCTGAGAAGAAAATGTTCTGAGAATATTTGGTTATTATTTACATTGAGACAAAGCACAGTGACTACATGCAGGCATACACCTATCGTAATATGCTGGCAGTTATCATTATTCTTCACAGTCGTCCCATTTCATAAAATATATACTGCATTCAGACCTTTCTTAAAAGATTTCAGCCACTATAATCTGCACCCAGAAGGACATAGCTGAGATGATAACTTATTATAGAACCGATGGTCCATGTAATTGCAAAATAAATATATACTGAAGGACAGTCTCACACTGTTTCACATTTTAATACTTAAAAACATTGTTTAGGACTGTTATCTTCTTACCTGCTTAAAAGGAAAGAAGTAAAGGAAGAATATGTTTTCTTGAATCTAAACAGTAGACAAATTAGCTTTTGATGAAGCCATGACTGAAGTGCTTTGAGGAAGTTATTTTCATAAAATAAACTGGAACTGTTTAAATACATTAGTAGATGCTGGAAGGGACCTGAAGAGTTCATGTTCTTAACTGTGGCCAGGACAGGATTAACTATAAATTTCATTCTAGTCAAATGTTTTTAACTTTTTTCTGTAGACTGTTTTTGACCTTTAGGCTCAGGTGGAACTTCACAACTTCCCTAGGCAATGAAGTCCAATGTTTAACTCCCCTTATCTCTTGAAAACTTCTCTTTCTATGTTTTATGCCCATGGTTTCTTGCTCTATACATCATGATACTTCTTTGCGGCTGAGGTTTATATTTGAAGACCATTGCCATGACTTCACCTACTCCAAACTTCCCTTATTTAACCTCAGTTCTTTCAACATTCCCCGTGAGTTGCATTTCTAAACTTCTCACTGGGGTCTGTCTTCAGTAAGTCTGTGTATTACTTGAAAAGCACGAGCAGGTTCTGTATTTCAGCTTAAGTTCTTACCAGCACTGACTAAAAGAGGTTACCTGTTTTATAGAAGGTATTCTTGTTTAAGAACTACTCTCTGATAACTGCTGTACAGTAGAATAAAATATTTTCCATTTATATCCCAAACTAGTAGGCAGATCTTGTTATACAAAATTTGCCTTCCTGGTTGTCCTCCATCCTGCATGTGCTGTGTGGATTATTTCATCCTAGGTGTACAACCTTGCCCTTCTTTCTTTTCCCTGCACCACTTCTCCAGTTTATTAAGATCAGTCTGAGTTCTAATCCTGGCTTCCAAGGAATTTTCAGCCCCTGCAGCTCAATCATCCATGTATTTAATAATACATATATTTTTATAAATGACTTGGTTAGTGCCTGGAACAGTCCCCAATGGAATCCTACTCAATTTGTCTTTCCAGCTGGACAGTGAGCTGCTGATAATTAACTTCTGAATATGGTTTTGCACACTAGTTGCCTCTCTAGACCAGGTTTCTCTGTCTCATTTATAAGAAAGTAAATGAATTAATACATAACTTATCAATTGCTTCTCCTCCTAATAGAAAGTTTTAGCCTTTCATACAAATTAAATAGTTTGATATGATTTGTTCTGACCAAATCTGTACTGCCTATTACTTATCTCTTAATGTTCCCCCATTTCCTGAACTTTGTGTTTAATTCTTTTGCTCTTCTTTTTTGTGATAAGCACTTTCCTCAAGTTTTTTACAATACCCTGAGTTCTGTGAGTTCTCAAAGATATTTGTTATTGCTCCTAGACCTCTTTAGCTAGTATTATAACTACCATAGTATGAATTTCACTAATCTGCAAAGATGTAAAAATATCTAAGCCCTTACTAGCAAGATCTCTTCTCCCCTGAGTTTTCATAGCTGTCTCAGTGTCTCATGTACACAGATGCCCTTTCTGGAAGCAATAAGGCAAAAGAAAGCATTAAACACACTGGTCTTTTCAGTAGCATCCGTTAGTAGCTATTTCTCTCCATAGTGATTCCTTTTAATTATTTCTAGCTTACTTATTGACAATCTCTCTTTCTCTTGCTAGTTTATTTGGCATCTCCCTCTGATTACTGAGCCTACACTGTCGTGCTATTTCTAGTACCCAAGTTAGTAATTTAACAGTTTCACTTTCTGTTCTTTATTGCCTGAATAAAATACTTGTGATTTACCCAGATGCATATCTTAATGTATTTTCCATCTTTCACTGGTGTAGAATGTGCTTCTGCCCCCCCACCCCCCCCTTTTTGTTTTTCCCTAAAGGAAGGGCTACCTCTCATTATATCCCTTCCCCATGAAGTTATTTCTAATGGGGTTCTTCCTGTAAATTCTGAATATATTGAAGTTGGTTGTATTGTATTGTATTTCTGTAATGTTTCCTTCACTGCCTGAGGTTCATAAATTCATTTGCTCTTCCTCAGAACAGCATTTCAGCACCCAGCCAGGTTCCCAGAGAGCCTGAGGAAGCTCTTGGAGGTTTCAAGACTCAGCTGGACAAAATCATGGCTGACATGACCTAGAGTTGCCAGTAGACCCACTTCCAGTTGAACGTTGAGGTCCCTTTCAACCAAAATCTCTTGGACTCTGTTCCATAATCTGTCTTTCTACATTTTCTTCCATTGTTATGTTCTCAGCTAGCTCTTCTGTGTTGGTTAGGATCAAAGCTAGATCTCCCTCCTTTGCCAGAAGAATCAGGAACAGTTTCACTAAGACTTGGAATTAATCTTCTCTGAAGACATCATAGTAGTAAATCTCCAAGCCCTATGATGCAGATAATTCTGCCGGTTGCTTGTAAAAATAATAATTTACCTGGTTTGGTGGTAATTAGTAAGAGCCCCCTGCTTCTTGTACAGACTCAGTGGAGCAGAAAATCTGAACCATATGCTGAGTTCAACATAACACTTTGGTTCTGAAGTAAGATGGTAGAAACATATACTAAGACAAGTATCAGTCTATCCAATCTTAACTCTGTTCAGATGGTCAGTTCAGGTGCTTTAGAGAGGAATGAACAAAAGAGCAATTATTAAATTGGTCTGTAGAGGAAATTTCTCTTTAGCCATTTAATAAATTATTGATAGTGTATACCCTACTTACAATGTGAGGACTTACGTAGGTTTTTAAAAAAAAAAAAAAATTCAATCCAACAGCTTTCATTATCAATAAAGACTGAATTCAGCTCACCTGATTTTAGGTACTTAGCTTCAATGCTCCAGTGTAGGAACAGTTACAGCCTATTTATATATCTGTCATCCAGATTGGTCTTTGGTAAGCATTTCTGTCCAGTGAGGCATGCGTACGGTAATACAGGTCCTAACCTACATTCCCCAGAGAAATGCCTATGGTAATGTGGAGTGAATCATAGAAAAATGTTCCATACTTTTGTTTTTAAAAATATTTTCATGTTACTCCCATCTGCTAAGCAGTTGGTCTTAGTGAGATGTATTTTGGCAGTGAAACCTGCTGTGTATTTATCAATATCATTATTACAGTTCCTGCAAGATTAGTGTGGTTTTTTTGTTTATTATTTATTATTCACTAGAATATTTCTGGAAGACTAGCCTGATTTAGGACTCAAAACACGCAAAAAATCTTCTGAGAAGAATAATTCCCGGATGCAATGCAGTATTTCTAGAATCCTCCCAAGCAGCAGAAAAGTTTTCATAAGAAAGTTTTTCCCACAAGGGAAAACAAAAGTTTTTTTCTGAGTTTTCCATGCTGCTGTTTGGCATTAGAACGTACATTGTATTATCTGATTAGCCACTTGACGTAGAATACTAACAAAACAATGCCCGGAATGGGCAGAAAAAATAATGGGCTGATCAACTGTGTTAACTCTGTACAGCCAAGTAAAAAAAGCTACCTCTGGGTAAAAGACTTTATAAAGACTGAATCATCTTTACAAGAAATCATGTATTTCAGCAGTAGATTGTTGTGAATTCTGTAATTAGTTTCACAGCTGCTCAGCTGCACACTGTCTCCAGCACAGTATCTGTTATGCAGTATCCTTGAGCAGACATTCAGTTCTCCACAGGGAAATGCTCTCTTTTGTGCATCATTATGAAAAGAGAAAAAAACATGCCATTTGTTTACAAAGGAAAGAAGCTTGTATTTGAGTAAAGAATGTAATAAACTGTATTTTGCCTTCCAGAATATTCAGAAAAGATTCTGCTTCTTAACCTGTGATGCAGCTAGTTATTTGGGAGACAACCTGCGAGGAATAGGCTCCAAGTTTGTGAGGTCTTCTCAGATGTTAACGTCATGTTCAGAATGTCCTACCCTTTTTGTAGATGCAGAAACAGTGAGTATATTCCTGTTGAAGGGCATGTGCTGCATTGCAGTGTGTTATTTTACTGGTTGTTTCACTACTGAGAAACTTCTGAACAGATATGTCAAAAAAGTACTCACCTCCTATCTCTTAATTTTTTTCTTTTGTTCTTAACCATATTTCCATTAATTTTCCGTATTATTTTATTAGGTAAGTACTGGAAGATGGGCAATATAGAATCATAGAATGGTTGTGATGTGTTGAGCCTGTGTGCCAAAAACCAGTATAAAACAGGTGCCTGCTGGACCTGGTTGGCTTCACAAATGGAAAAGGAGAAACTGTTTTTTACATAGTTCAACGTGGTAGATGGTAATATGTTTAGTGGCTTCATTTGAGTCAACTCTGATGTGAGCTGGACAATAAAAATGTATATTAGGGAATGAATGAGATGGCCGTTGTTTTCATTCTGGCCCATGTTTATCCATCAGCACCAGCACAGT
Source organism: Buceros rhinoceros silvestris (assembly GCF_000710305.1). NCBI lineage: Eukaryota > Metazoa > Chordata > Aves > Bucerotiformes > Bucerotidae > Buceros > Buceros rhinoceros. The sequence goes on from NW_010414916.1 coordinate 69,203, forward strand.
GTGGCCTCACACAAAAGGTAGGAAAGTTGGACCCACTGCTGTACTCATGGCAGAGCTATGCCTTACATCATCAGAGAACTGTGACGATTAACTAGTTAAGTTTTGTGCAGTATGTTGTTTTAGGGAAGTCCTCTACAAAGCTGTGAAACACAGAACACAATTTCAATTCCACGTTATCATAGGTGCAACTTTTGCTATTGAGTTTTCAGTATAGTATTATATTTATATATCTTTTTGCATAAATAGAAATATTTTTCAGTATTACCTGTGAACCTAAGAATTCTTTTCCAAGATCTTTACCATACTTTCTGCTCTGCTAGTATTTTTGTTCTTTCATAGTCACATTTACTAGACTTTCGATTTCATTTCTCCAGCTGCTGTCTTGTGGCCTTCTTGAAAAGCTGAAGTTCAGTGTTTTAGAACTGCAGGAGTACCTGGACACATACAACAACAGGAAAGAAGCAACGCTCTCGGTATGCTGGATTATGTTAAGTTCTCGGCTTTGTACATGTGTATACTTACAGGAGACTGCAGAAACACTCAGATTTGTTTAAACTAGTATGGAGTAGAAAAACATATTTCGGATACCAGATTCATTAAATGTTTCTTCCTGAACTTATAAACCAGCACTAGAAAGATAGCTATTGTATCCCTTAAGTTTAGAAACATGGGCGTTTTTAATATTCCTGGTCTCTCTTTTCTTCTATTCAGTAATTAGTTCATTTTCTTGGTTTATGCAATTCAAATGCTCACAAAAATCAAGACTATACTTTCTAAATTACAGCCAAAGCAAATCGTCACAGTCTGTGTGAATAAAAAGTGCAATTGCAGACTTTATTTACATGCTGTGCTGTGAAACTAAAATACCGCTTACTTCAACTCAAACTATGGGCCTTATTCATGTGTTCTTTTAATTTCTCTCTGAAAACAGTGGCTTGCAAACTGCAAAGCAACATTTGCCGGGGGCTCACGAGATGGAGTTATTACCTGCCAGCCAGGGGACTCAGAAGAGAAGGTAATGAATGACCAGTATTATTTCTCTCCTATAAAGTGACACGTGAGATGTATCTTGTTCTTGGACCCGCAGGAGCCTGCCATACTTCTTCCTTGTCTCTCTGATCGGTTTGGGCGTAATACAGTTTTCACACTTCAGGCTCAAAGGTATTGTTGTTGCCTCAGTCCTGGCCACAGGACATGGCAATACTTCTGCCTTTTGGCAATACTTCAGAGGCAATACTTCTGCCTTCCTAGTCTAGACGAGGAAGCAGAGCTAACCCTGGCTGGGTTGTGTGTGCTTTCCCTTTTAGAAAGATATTGTGGCAGCAGTTTCCCACAGCGCAGTGTCTCTCAAAATCACTCCTGTGCTTCCATACGACATCCATTTACCAACGGCTGTTACAGACTCGGTCTGCCCAACAGCGAGACTTGCCTGGCTAAAATACACTTACATTAGTAGTTACGAAATACTAACTGTAACATGGCTGTGAAATAATTCATGCTGTAGTTAAGTATAGCTAAGGCAAAATACCTCTATCACTTTCCAACAAAAGTATTACACACACACGTCTGTGTGTGTGTGTGTGTGTGTGTGTGTGTGTGTGTGTGTGTGTGTGTGTGTGTGTGTGTGTGTGTGTGTGTATATGTATGTATGTATATATATATAGTGTGTTGAAATAGTTAAGAAATCAGTCTTTTCAGAAATCAGCACCATCAGCAGGCATTTTTGTTGTTTGATATACTAAGTATGGGAAACAGCTGGTATCTTAGTGGTGTGAAAAAAGTTGAGAAGTGCTATTTTGTGGTTTTTTGGGTTTTTTTCTTTTGGAGAAAGAAGAATGGAGGGATGGGAAAAGGGGGTGGATGGAGAAAATTAGGCAAAATCAGGAAGTAGCAACAGCATGTAGAAAAAAGTGACATCTCTTTCCTTCTATTTTAACTTATAAAACATAACGATGACATTTTCAGAACATACAGTTGCCTGTTTAACCATTTGTGATAACCATGTTTTTTCAAATAACTTGTTTTATTCTTATGTTGGTTTCAGTTTGTCTAGCGTCTCCCCCAATTCACTTTATTTTCTTCTGGTTTTATCTTGGTCTTTTTCCCACCTCTATGTATTTGTCTTCCTGTCTTTGAATTCCCTTGACTTTCATTTTTTATGCCATTTCCCAAGAATCCCAAATCCTTACCACTCCTGCACTTTGGCTTCCTTGATCTTATTAGCAAATCAAATTTGCTAATAAATCCTCTGGCTGCAGTCACAGGCAGTGAGAAAACTCTTGAATCTTCCCCCACCTGGCAATGGACCAGCGAAAGTTACAGACAGCTTCCAGTGCATTTAAATAAGATTCTGTCTCTTCGGCAACTGTTATGCTGTACAGGGAAAATAGAAGTGAGGTATTCTCAAATCTAAAAAAAGACACCTGCAATACATGCTACTATCTCTCCTGCAAGTACATCAGGAGAGGGAAATAAAATATACATAGAGAGGCATGACTTTGGGATGTGCATGGGCTTCCTCTTCCCACTGACGCAAAGCACCCTGAACAGTGACTGGAGACGGTTGTGTTACATATCTTGCTCCATACAGCTTAACTTATCTTCTTCATGCCTATTTTGGAAACTGGTAGAATGTGATGGAGGATCACACATCTTGCTGATCAAAAAAATACTGGTTTTCTGAAAAGTAGAGCAGAAAGAATGTGCAGGAGAAGGAATAAACTGTGACCCGAGCTCATGTAGCTGGCCTGAATGCATCTAAAAGTTAATAAATGTCATGTTCCACTTGCGTGGGTTTTTTTTTAACTAAGTGTTCTCTGTTTCAGAATTAAATGTGTGTTTTGTGAAGCTGGGGTTAGTATTTTTGCTGCTTATCAGAGTGAAAAGGCGCCTTTCTTACTCCTACAGGAATCCCTGGTCTCTCCCTAGCATTGTTCTTTGATCCCCAAATGCATTATTGCTTGGAAGTCGGCAGGATGGTAGATCTTTGATCACAGGTGTATTTCTTTCCCTCCCCTTCTCATCCACCTGTCAACTGAAACACCTCTCCCAAAGGAACAGTCTGTTTATTCAACAAAAGTGTAATGGGAGAAAGAGTCCAGGAAAAATGAGGAAATACAGTTAGAAAGGGACAAGGAAAAATTACTCCTAGAGTGGCAAGTATGTGTTTTCTTGCCTTTCCTCTCTTCTCCCTCAACCTGAAAGGCTAAAGAATCTAATAAATGTAGAGGAAAAAAAGTCTTACTTACACAGGTAGTCACAAGGGAACTTGCCTAAACTCTTAAAAACTCATTGAGGGTGAGACTAGGGCCTGAAATCCTGCTGA
>NW_010414916.1:72603-77285 GCF_000710305.1 Buceros rhinoceros silvestris
CTGCTGAAAACTTCTGGCCTAAAAAAATTGCTTAGCTAAGTACAAAACCAGGCTGCTTCTGGAAAAGGTTCTGGACTGTTTGTAAGGAAGAAAAAGCAACACCTGCCCCTAGAGAAAGCAGGAATCTTCAATTCTCAGAATTCCCAACCTGGTGAAAAACTTGAGGTGGAAATAGTCCCCTCGACAAATGAGGCAGACATGAGACCAAATTCAACACTGGCACGAGCGGCTGCATCACAAATGCCTGCTGATGCTGGGAACTAACTTGGCACCAGTTTCTCTAATCAGATCTTATTTAAAAATAATTGCACATGATTTGTTGACCATTGTTACTGTTACTGAAAATGGGCAAAGGCAGAAATTGCTTATTCTGACATTAAAGAAGCTTCAGATAGAAGTTGTCTAGGTCAGCTACTAGAGCTAGTAACTCTTCTGAAATTGGGTGAAATTTTAATGTCCCAGAATGTCTTTCCCCTGCTTATTCTAGCAGCAGATTACATGATTTGGATGCATCTGATATCTGTAAGCTTTGATGCTACACTGAGCAACAGAATCTCAAGGTCATAGGAGTCGATTTACAGACAAAAGATAACCGCACGTACAGTTGTGCTGTCTGTCCAGGTGTAAAAGCTATCAGTACATTCTTCTGCATTACTGAACGGGGATGTTTTTAATCTAATCAGGACTGGGTTGGTTGGTTGGTTTGTTTTTCTGGAAGATCCTATTTTTCTTGTCAGTTAGTACTGCTAATTCAAATAGTATTTATCTCCTAATGAGACATTCAGTTTCCTCTGTCTGTCCTGTGTTAGTATACACCTTTTTCCAACATTTCTCATCCCAAAGCTCACCACAAGCTAATGGATGTGGGCTTTGCAAACTCTAACTGTTAATGGATATTTGAAACATGATGCACCCCATAAAACTTTTTCCAGAAAATTCAGAATGTACATGTTGCTCTGAGTTTCCCTGTGGCGAAGGGTTCATTTACTCTAGGACACCAGTAAGACTAGAGGTGCAACTCTTGGGAGCATCGTCATCTTGAGTTGAGTTGAATTATAGTAAAGCTGAAGGCACAGGGAGTTTCGTTAAGTTTGAAATTCTTAATGACCAATTATCTGATGGCTGTTTGACAGATCCATGGATTGACAATGAGGTAAAATTAGACCGGGAAAGATAAAGGAGGAACACAGCTGTGTATTAGATTTCTCCAGACAGAATAGTTTCTCCTGTCCTTCAAGTCCAGTGGATATGTAAGGATGCACAGCATATGCTGTATCTCTGTTTATCTCTATTGTTTATTTACTTATTTATATACACAAATTTGTATATATACACCCACTTTCCTAGATTGTGGGCAAAGCTTTTGTCTGCTGGAATGTCAAGTCAAATAGAATACAAATAGAATAAAATGCACTGCAGTTAAAAACCCTTACACACAGCAGTTGTTCTGTTAAGGTGCAACTCTCCTGCACCAACAAATGGCTAAAGACTGTGTGGCAATCAAAGTGTTTATGTCTTAAGAAATGATGATGTAAGTCTCATCTCTTTTTCGGTATGTAAAAATGATTCCTTGAAAAAAGCGAGAAGGCCTGTGATCTAAAGATTCTTCCTGATCGGCTAATAGTACAGAATAATAATTTCCTGTCTCAATAAAAAACTAATTCAAAGTGTCGCTGCTAGGGGATGTGTCCTCCTCAGGTGTAGCTTCTCCTAGCTGCATAAAGGACTGTGCAAGTGATCTAAGTGCTCTAAACATTCCGTATTTTCCGCTGCCAAAACCCCTAATTGTGCAGTGTCTATCAACTAACCCAAAATGACAGTGCCCTTACTACCAGAATTATACTAGAAATTGAAAAGACGAGTGAAGGCTAGGAACATTCCACCTGAGCCCTTGCTGCTAGGGACTAAAAGAAATGTCACTTAGTCCAACAATTCATGTCCTTTCAACTTCCAAGGAATATTTCATTTAATGCCGAAAGAGAAAGATAAGTTACAATCATGAGGTTGTAGAGCAATGTGGCTTGAGCATCAGTATTTTCGAGAGATTTTGTGTCTGGTATGTTTTCTTTCAATGAAGACAAGGGTTTTTTCTGTAATGTGAAACTCCTTCTCCACCCCTTTTTTTTCACTTGCCCTGGTTTTGGAAGCAGTACAGAAAAGACAGTATTTTCTGGAAAAAAAGACCATGGCGTTCACTTATTTGCTGCTTCACCTCACCTTCCCATACTCTTTGAGTAAATTCCGTGGCAAATCAGAAATTATGTGTGGATTCCAGTATTTTTTAAAGTCCAAATGAAACTTGGTGGCATGCTAAGAGGAGCTGAAGAAGGAGACAAACAAGATTTGAAAAACACAAGCCAGCACACCTGTGAATTTACTAGAGTGCTGTAGTCTGTCTGCTCTTGTCCTCTTATCTTGAATTTAGCTTTGCAAAGCTTAATTTGTAAACTTGAACTGCATGGAAGCCAGGACAGAGAAGGGTTTTTTCCCCAAGAGTACTAAACAGAAGGAAAAAATTATTCAAGTAGTGTTAAAGACATAAAATTAAACATCACAAGAGCTTAGAGCTTAGTTTGTCGTGGTTATACTGACGAGTAGTGCAGGATTTTGGACAATGCTTTTCATACATTTTTTGATAGTGAGGCCCATGGAAAGAAGCTAGACTGAGATCCTTTGTTAGGCTATACAAAGTTAGCGTTATTACACATTTCTGTGTTTGCTGCCTTTGTATGGATGGTAAAATGTAAATAAGAAGAATTCCAAATGTTTGTTAACAGTGTGTGCGTACGCACTGACATCAGGCTGTATCGGGCAGATGTTAGTGTGTTTGTTAGTTACAGCATTTACATGATGACTCTCTTCATCTAAAATGTCATGAGAATGTAATATATATAAAATAAGAAAAGCTGCTTTAGGCATACACAGAGTGCAAATGTTAGTTCTTGGCAAAGAAAACAGGGACACTTTTTCTGAGGAGAGAAGTTAGTCCCTCATCTTTCAAATGCACGCCAGTTAGAATTTTCATTACTGCTGCTGCAGGTCTTCCACTGACATGTTAATAGCTCTAGAGCTATGAATCAGTGAATCGTTGCTGGTGAAAGGGAGGAATATAAAGCTGTCTCAACTTGTAGCATTGCCGTGTAGTGAAACAAAACTGGCTTTTTCCATGGATTTTTGTATTTTTTGCTTGTGATAGTCATAACTTAAAAATTACATGCAAAATGTTTCCATTGTAATGTGCCAAATAATAAACCCAGCAGTTGCAAAGCTTATCCTGAAAATTTCATGACCTCTTCTACATCCCAAAATAGAAGTATTTATAAATAACAAAATATTTATAAATAACAAGGTTCAGTTCTGTTCATTACTTAAAAACTCTGCCTAATTTTTTGAGTCCTTTGCCACATGAACTCTTTTTTAATAAAAAAGAAAGCAAATTTAAATAAAACTCTTATTTCAATTTTCTAACACAAATTCAATGTAAGTTCCTGAGCCTCTGAGTGGGATGAATCAAAACTAATAAATCTGAAGATCTAACTGAGGATATTTAGACTGTAATTTACCATCAGAGTTAAAGCTTGATTTTATTAAGAATGCTGTGCATGTGGTATGATATTTCCAACCAGTTATCAGGTTGAGGCAAGCATTGCTAATACTGCTGACAAGTTGTGCTATTAAGGATGGGCTGTGCTTCCTGTTGCATGCATTACACTGACACTGTACTTTCTTTCCTTTCCTTTTCTCCTGTGCCATGCTTGCTGTGTAGCAAATGGAATCTCTTGCAGTAAGTTGAAATTCTTTCATATTCTTTGTCCATCTGTAGATGGACTAATACCCCCCAATTTTACTGGTTTACTTCTAAGCATGTTTTCCTTTTCCATTACAATTTTCCTGTAGAATACATGGTTCTACATGCAGTGACTAAAATAATATACTAAGGTGTGGTTTGTGAAATCTAAAAATACTATGCCAAAATTCTGACACCTTCATATGCTGTTTTAAATGGTCATTTACATAGATTTTTAGAAATCAAGCCTGTGAATGGATATAATATAATGGGAGTGGAAGATAAATTTTTTTGTTAAAAATTCATAATTTTCAATTTGTCCTAATGTAAAACTAAAATTCATAATTGATAGTTACGACTTAAATTGGTTTTATTTGTATGTTGATGAATAATTTCACCACTATTGGTTTCTGATACTTATTCACAAAGAACAAAAATTAAGTTGCTTGATACGGAAACTAAATACTGAGTGAGTCCAGCCTGAGTCTTCAATTTGACCTTGGTTTGTTTTCATTCAGATTAGCAGCCAGAAGGGTCAAACTGAATTACTGTTCTCCAAGGACTAAAACAAAATCCATGTTATATGCCCAGCTATTGTGAGATTTTATTATTATTATTTTTATAATGATGATGATGATGTTATGCCGTGCCCTGGTTTTCAATTAATTTCCAACTCCCTGACAAACCCCAGTGTATGTGTTTAACTTCTGTGTAGTGTTGCCAGGTCTCCAAAAGCTGACTAGACTGCATTTACTCCCTACTGGAGAACCTCGGGCTGTGTCCCTGCCGGTGAACCGAACAGGACAGGGTGCAAGCATGTGTCCCCGGGCTGGTGTGAGGAGTGGCCACTCAGCACCTTCTCTGGCTGGGGGACCAGCCAGACCCCGACATTCCC
>NW_010414916.1:77366-77925 GCF_000710305.1 Buceros rhinoceros silvestris
GCCCCTGACATTCCCGAAAGCGGTTTGAGAGAAGACAGAGCCGTTTCCAGGAGGCTGTGTCTCAACAGCACTCTTTATTTAGGGGGTAGGACGGTGAGCCACACAAATGCAAGCCTGGCAGTGAGCTGTGGCCTCAGTTACAGAGTATGGCCTCTGGACAGGTTTGTTTAACAGGCAGCGTCCCTCATGACCTACCTACCTCTTCATTTTCTTGGCCATCAGTGGGTTTGTCCCTGTCCACAAGTCAGTTCTGTCCTATCAGGTTGTACATCCATCCCCTCCCTTTTTTCCCCACCACGGACCCGGTGGGCCTGCCTTCAGCTCCTGTGGGTCTCTGCTGTTGTATCAGTCTGGTGGGATTCCTCCCTTCCATTTGGGGCAGGAACACTCTGACGCTGCTCACCAGTAACACCACTAAACATACCAACTCAGGTACCAGAAACAGTTTATCCATAACAGCACAGAGCTCGGACCAGGCAAATGTAGGGTGCTGAACTCTGCTGCTGTGGCAGACCAGCGCTGAGGTGCGAGCAGCCCTGTCTGCCTGGCCTTCAGCAGG
>NW_010414916.1:78046-87949 GCF_000710305.1 Buceros rhinoceros silvestris
CCCCTGCCATGTTGACATCTGCTGGCGTAGTGCTCTCCTCCTGCTGCCGCTCTCCTCCATAAACCTCCTTCAGAAGGAGACTAGCTCTGCCTGGTTTCCGCAGTGCCCTTGGCTCACTGTTCCTAGATGGGTAGTTGGTGCCAGCCTTCCCTGATGAATAAAGCTGGAATTTGCCAAGTAAACCTCTCTTTTGACCTCGGCCCCTCAGCTTGTCTGGCTGATACAGAAATTTTGGAAACCTGAAATGATACAGTTCTAATTTTGGCTTATTAATAAAGGCCTTGACACTTAAATATTGAACTATATATAAACACTTCAGTCAAATGAATGTCTATAATGTTTTTTAAAGTACTTTTTACTAGTTTTTGCGCTGGCATTTGCACAGACCCCAATTCAGCAAATAGCTGAAGTACATGCTAGTAGCTAGGCGTGTGTGAAGTGCTTTAAGGAAGCAAAAACATTAAGAGCTGGTTATTGTTATTATTATTACTCTTTTCTGCCACGTGTGGCATGAAACTTTGCTCTGGTTCCTCCAAGCAAATGGAAAGATCACTGAGTGCACCCTTGGCTGCTGTCTGTAGAAGACAAATCAAATACTGTTTTCAGTCAGTAAAGCTTTTCCTGCCAGAGGGTCAGGAGGCCTCCTGACTTGGAATTGCAGAAGTTTCACTTCTTCTGTAATTTGCCAAGGACTAAATATTCCTCCCTTCCCCACCATGATCCAGCTTTGGAACTACGAGACTCCCCCTCCTGACAGTCACACGGATACTGGGACCATAAGCATATTAACTCGACTTCACTGGCAGATGTGCCAATCGCATGTTACTGTAACGCCTGACAACTTTTGTGTGGTGCTGCGCATTACACTGGAAGAAACAAGTTAATATTCATGGAATCATAGAATCAGTTAGGTTGGAAAAGATGTTTAAGATCATAAAATCCGACCTCCAACCCAGCACTGCCGAGTCCACCACCACAGGTAGAACAGTACCTACTTAATCTGGGAGAACAAACTGCAGAAGCCAGATGTCCTCTTACACATGAAACTCCATCCATCTGTTGTATCGTTTATTTAAGAAAGTGGAAGGTCCATGAGCTGAGGTTTAAGCTGCAGAGCTGGCATTTCCTCCTCCCCACTCCTGGCTGCATTTATTGCCTCTCTTCCTCTCCCCTCGGAGAAGCAAGGGGGAGCTTTGACAATCTTTGCCACTACTTCATTGCTTCTCTCTTGGATTTCCATCCTCCCAGAAGAGGTCTTTGACCATTTGTGGAGTTTTAGAGAGTTTTACATTCTATGCAGCAAAGTAATTTCCCCCATATTCTGCCTCTGCTTTCCAGCTGCAAACTGGGGACAGTGAAGCTGACCTATATGAAACTGCTTTGCAATCGATGCTGGCATGTGCTACATGACAGCTAGCCATCATAATTTTTGATTGTCACTGTCGCATATGACTTACCCGCAGAAGGAATGTTACTTGTTTTCTGAAATAGTACATGATTGTACCTCAGTGAAACACTGGGTTTTGAGCATTGTGTTATCTCAGTGTGTTTTATTAGTTACTGAAAATTATCCCAACTCACTGGTCTTATTAATTATTTCTTCTCCTACAAATCTTTCCTTAGCAATTGGAACTGTGTCAGAGATTATATAAACTGCACTTCCAGCTGCTGTTGCTTTTTCAGTCCTACTGTAAACTTATCGGACAAGTGCACGAAGTCAGTTCCATGCCAGAGGTATGTAACAAACTACAAAGTTGGTTACACTGAAAATACCACTTCACTTTCACATTCTTCCTTTTCTTTCCGTGGACTTACACCAAAGATTACACTATTCCGCCCTCAGTGTAAGTCTGCATACAAAACTCCTCAATACACCAGCATGCACATGAAAATATAGTCGAGCTGCCGTATTTTTTGTAATTAACTGTCCTTTCAGAGACTGGGATCTGTCATATATTCAGCCTTTGAAAGTCATTTCAGTCAGTGGAAACAATCTAGAATGATATGTGGAATCTTAACTTCATTCATGCACTTTACATGTAGGGAGGGCTCACACCGTGTGAACATCTGCAAGGGATTTATTTTTATTATAATTGAGGCCTTAATTTTTAGGGAAAATGAGCCACCTTCACACATACAGAAAATATCTTTTTCCTAGATCATGATTGATTTTATCCAAACTTTTTGGAGACACTTAGACCAGGAGTTAGCATAAGAAAATAACAAAAAAATTTGGTAAATTAGTCTTAATATGGATGCAAAATTAAGGTTTTTACTGGAATCCTGAATTACAATTTCCATCCGTGCAAACTGTCTCTGCTGCATGTGCAGTACACGAGAAATGTCTGCAGCAGTTTTTGACAAACAGCTGCTAAATGGCTTTGCATCCTTTCACACCTGAGCAAGCAAAGATCTGTAGAACTACTTTATATTCTGACTGCAAGCGTGCCGCCTGATCTCGTTCTCTGGATAAACAAATCTAAATAATTAGTTTAATGTTTCCAAAGAGGATTAAATCTGTTTTAAAAATACAATTAACTAAATACCTTAATGTCATAAGTCTTTTTAATTCTGTGATTTTTACAAGCTTTCTTCTTTAAATACTTTTGAGAGAGCACACTGTCACTTTTGACCCAAATAGCTTCCTGATTTTAGATGAATCTATGTATCTTACTTTAAAACTTAAACCACTTCACCAGTCAAGTTTATTTTCAGCAATTGCATAAAATATGTAAAGCTTTGAAATATCTTTGAGGTGATCACTTTAAGTTGAATGATCATAATTTAAGGAAAAGATAGTAAAATAACTTGCCATTCCATACGTGTTTTTCTTCTGGTAAGGTGTATATATATTATAAATTATTGAGGGGTAGAATTTACTGTACTCTGCTTGTAGTTGTAAAACAAAATTTCAAGCCCTAAAATGTATTTTATTACAGATTCTAGGAGTTTGCAGATTATGTATTATTTATTTTAATTGTAATTATGTAATAATTATATAATATAAAATATTATGACAATAATTATTATGTAATTATTATTTAAAATCGATTTGGTTTGTTTTATCAGATGTGCTGTAGTAGTATGGAGTTTGGATACTTACTGTGTCTTAAGGAACTCCTCTGAAGGCTGGCTCATAACACGACCGGGCTGTTCACTTCTAAGAGAAGACAGGGCAGTAGTGTGCACTGTGTGCATTTACTTTGTAGGCATTTTTCTGTGATGTTCCTTATAAGAGGATTGATTTCTGAATCTCTGTCTCACAGTTATGATTTTGTTAGATTGTTAGAAATAATGCAGCCTGTGAAACTGGGGAACAATGATATAAGGAATAGCTGTTTCACCATGAAATTCACCTATTTTGCTGGAGCCATATGCCGTTGCTTAAAAGAAGCTCCATTGTTCGTGCATGTGGCAGTGGTTATTTTTAGCATGTATGAGCGTGAAGAGGTAGATCTTTAGAAATGAACTGCTCACTCATGAAACATTTGTGAGACTTGTGCCATATTAACTTTGTCAGCTTGACAAAGGGTTATACTGTTCCTGTCCATCTGTTAATCATATCAGATCCTGCAGGTGTTTTGTAAATAAATAACATTATTGCTAGGAGCAGTATAGGTTTCCTTAAACTTTTCTACCATGATATAAAAAAAGTAGCAAGGATGAAACATAAATGATGGTTTAGCGGTGCTTGTGCATTTTAGTGAGCAAAAAATACAGCACAAGGTTAAAGGAAGCACAAAGCTTAAAAACCTGTAGTTTGTGTGTTCTCTATTTTGTACAGAGCACAGAGATCAAGAAACATCCTTGGGTTAAAAAGGGGCCTTTTCCATATGCGTACATCTGAGGTACTCGTAAGAACAGACTTCAATACCAACTCCCTTTGGTGCCTACAGAGAATGAAAATAGCCTTCTCTTATCTTTCTCCTTGAACAGCTGTTAAACATGTCAAGAGAACTGAGCGAGCTGAAGAAAAATCTCAAGGATGCTACTGCTGCAATCGCAGCTGAGCCTCTGATGACAGAATCTGAGCCCACGTTCAATTCTACGGAAGCAGCTATTCAGTCCATGCTGGAGTGCTTGAAAAACAATGAACTTGTTAAAGCTGTCCGACAGATACGAGAATGCAGGCAAGTTTTGCTACATGGCTCATATTAGACTTTCACGTTATTAGAAAAGTGTGCCTTTATTATCTTCCTCACTTTATGTTGAAATACAGCGTGCTGCCTCAGCAAAATTAATTTAATATGTTTCATCAAGGTACACGGCAGGCATTGATACTATTAGCTTTGGCAGGGGTGTTCCACAAGTAACAGTACCAAATTAGCAATACAAACATGTATGCTTGCAACAATTAAGATGTTTAATTACATTGTGTAGATCGAAAGTACTTCTGTGAGGCTCTTAATCTTTTTAATAAAGCTAATTCCTTACAGGTGTATGTCACTGGCATCAGCTGAGATTCAGCCCAGCTTCACTTTCACTTATTTGAATGAGTTTTCTTAAGCTTTTTTTGTTTTGTTTTGAGGGTTTTTTTGGATAATAGGATTTGTGCTTTTTTATGATTTCAGTGCCTGATACCAGAGTCTGAGTAACAATTAAATAGCATAAACCAGTGACTCTCCTTTGGCTTATAAGCATGTGCGAGTCAGTTCTCCTTTTAGAGAGCTCCATCGCCTAGTTTCCATCTGTGCTAATAAACCCATAATGATACACCCATTCTGATTGCAGGATTTTGTGGCCCAATGATATCTTTGGAAGTAGCTCTGATGATGAGGTCCAGACACTACTGAACATTTACTTCCGGCACCAAACCTTGGGTCAGACGGGCACCTATGCACTGGTGGGCTCCAACCAGAGCCTGACTGAAATCTGCACCAAACTAATGGAGCTGAATATCGAGATCCGCGACATGATTCGCAGAGCTCAGAGTTACCGGGTCATCAATACTTTTCTTCCAGACTCCAGCATTTCCGGCACAAGTCTCTGACAGGACTCTTGTGTCCTCTTTCAAGACGGGAGTGCTGCCCTGTTGGAGCGAGGTGGCTCAATGTCTTCTCAGCCTTACAAAGGTTTGGTCAAACTGCACTCACTCTTGCTACATTTAGGATTTCTTCTAAAAAGATATGGGCTGAACTTCAAACGTGTAGCAATACTGTAAGGACAAAGGTAGCATAGAGCATCCAGGACAACATCCTTTGTTCTCTGTTGCACAAAAATCAGTTAGCATTTCACTGAGCAACTGCAACTCACTACTGAAGAAGTGACTTCCATTGCATACCAAAGCCTACTACACTGAACAATACTTCCTTTATAGCAAATCAATTTTAGGTTGGCGAAAGTGCAATGTTTCCTTCACAAAGTAATATTTTTTTGTTAAAAAAAAAAAGAAACAAACTTGTACATTTTTTCTTTTTTCTCTTATTTGGTCCAGTGAGAGATGGGCAGAATGAAGCTGGCCACAGAATCTCGCAAACTTGTTGGTCAAAAGCTGAGAGCCTGTGTATGTGAAACGAATTGTAAATGGACTAGATTTTAATGTACACTGTAATTTGAATATGATTACTGTATCTTAAAACAACGAGCTGCTATGAAGTACATTTCCTAATGTTACTAGGCTACTGTCTCTGAAGGTACTGGATCATATTGCAGAGGTCTGTTCTTAGGCCCCCCCAAGCATCACGAATGGTCTTGGTAGATTTCTTTTTTTTTTTTTTTTAAAGGACCTTGGCTGCTTTTTACTAGAGGGTTGCTTTTCTGAATATATTTATACTATTAAAGGATGGCTGACCTAATTTAACTTGCCATTTTGTAGGAGAAAGTCCCATCACAGAGTCAAATCTTTTGAACTGTTACGCATGCATGCTTTTATTTAATATAAATTTTGAGTATAAAAAGTAAACACATTAACGTGAAATGCAAGTTAAGTTTCTTTAAAAAGATGTCTTATTTTATTTGTAATGTATATATAAAAGTCACACCTGTATGGGGTTTTTCTTACATTTAACTGCTGTCGAGTGTTAAATGTATGCATGTAAATCTGTTGCACATCTGAGACACTTTTATTCTGAGAACTATGTAACTTATTCACTCTGTAAATACACTTACCGTTTTTGTGAGGTAACTTTGGTTGATATTTGGATCAGTACATCCGTTTAACTAGTATTATAAAAGTCGTATATAATCACAACAGAGTATGTGCTGCTTGTGAAGACTGCGCTCTTGTCTGAAGCTATACTGTTGCGGATGTATCCATGGTCAGCAGCCCCCAAAAGACACTTTTTTCATTGTTTATGGTGAAACTGTTCATTACACTGACAGAAGCCAGTGAGAGATTTAAGGATGTTTTTGTCAGTCTGCAGCTACAACTCAGCAAGGAGAAGTGTGTTGACTAAAGCATTTTCGTAACTGAAAAAAAAAAAATTCCAAAATGGAGGTGAAGGTTTGCTTCTGTTAAAAACATCAGTAATGGTCCTATTCACTCCAGCACTGGGGTTCAGTGGGGGTTTTTTCTCATGCTAAAGGTAAAAGAAAGGCTGTCCAGTCTGCCATATCAACTATGGCTCCAGTAAAAAGAATCCTCTCCTCTTCACCCCTTTTTCGTTTTCAAAATACTTGCACAATTTTACGTGGATCTTGAAGAATACTCTGCTGATGCACACAGGGGGTGGAACTGATATCTTTGACAGGTTTTCTGATTTTGCACTCCACAGAGCTCTGCAGCACCATTGTAGTTGCAGGACAAAACAGGTGTAAGGCAAATCACGCAGGTATTTTTATGAGTAAAAGAACCCACAATGGTTAGAGAAGTCTTCACATTTCAGTTATGTATTTTACTTTTTGAAAGCTATTCAGAACTGTAATTCAGGTGGTCTGCAAAAAATTTTAGTAGCTGATAAAAGTTGAGATCTGCTCTATCACTCAGCAAAGTCATGGCTATTTAACAGATCACAGAATCACAAGAAAATCCGGGTTGGAAGGGAACTGAGGAGGACATCTAGTTCAATCTCCAATTTGAAGCAGGGTCAGCCATGAGATCACATCAGGTTACTCAGGCCTTTATCCAGCTGGGTCTTGAAAACATTCGAGCATGGAGAGTGCAAGGCCTCCCTGGACAACCTGTTCTACTTGATGGTTCTCACAGTAGAAAATCTTTTCCTTCATCCATTCTGTTTTATGTATGTTGTCTCTCAGCTCACTCTCATGAGCCACACTGAAGGGCCTGGCTCCATCTTTCTGGAATAACCGTAACTTGTCAGGCTACTGTTAAGTTTCTCTGAAGTTTTCACTTCTTCAGACTGAATAAGCCCACTTTCTTCAACATCTCCTTACAGAGCAAGTGCTCCAGCCCTGTGACCAGCCTGGTGACCTCCACTGAACTCCTTACAGCTGATCAATATCTTTCTCACATACCCAGATTGCTTCCTCTGCTGTGCTGACTCTACTTCTGTTCATGCAGACAAGGATGTTGTTGCCACCCATTGCTGCCAGGGCCCACCGCTGGCTCCACATCCAACTCACTGCCAGCCAAACCCCAGGGGCACTTTCTGATGAGCCGCCACCCAGCCAGGCAGTCCCCTGTCAGGGAGAGTACAGTCCGTTAACCACTACCTTGAGCAACTTGATTCAGTTGGTCCTCCACCAAGTATGAAGACCTCCAGAGGTTCCTTCCACCCTGAAGCATTCTATGAGTTTTCACAGATACAACAAAACCCATGACATGGCCATCTAGCTTCCTCAGCACCATTTCTAAACTTCAGATACAGCAGAAATTGGTATGTTCCCAGCAAAGCCTGACTGAAGTCCAAGGACAGCAGTAATGCCCCATGGTGCTTCTACATCACCAGTACTTTAATTAGGATTCCCTGACTGCATTTTGTCTCCATGAAAGCATGTTCAGTTACTTCCTTCACTTATATTTAAGCCACCCACACTGGAGATCCTTTCCATGACTGGAAAGCTTCTAGAGACACAAGAACCTGTATGTGAATTGGGGGCACAGGGACTTGTTCCACCTCTTTTGGGACACAATATGTCTAGACACTTTGTTACACTGTCACAGATAGCCCAGCTTGAAAGGTTCATCCCCTCCTCCTTCAGAAAACACATGAAGCTTTCACTTTTCCTCCATGTCTTACTGACATAGTCTTTGATTATCAAAATGCTGTGATTTGTTTTTATACATAGTTGACAGAGGCAGGGGGATGAGACACCTGCAGATGCATTTACACCAGACTTTATGCTTCAGAATATTTACATGTTCCACACTAGGAGTTACTGAAAGAAAAATTTGCTATCACAGTTTTAATCTTAGCATTCTCTAAAGGCAGGCTGAAAACAAAACCCATTTTCTTAACAAAATCAAATAGGTTTGTTTCCTTCCAGATGTACTTTCCTCTTTCATCTCAGCAAGATGAAACTAAGGGGTAACAAACTAGTACAAACTTTTATTGAACTTTATTCACAGCATATAGTCAATTAAATTATAGACTTTATAAATAATACAAAAGTCTTTATCCATTATCCAATGCCAGGTCAAAAGCCTAAAGTCAAAACATTGCAAGAGACTGACAAAGTGCAAAACAGAAGAGGACACGCAGATCAGACAATGTATTTGAAGCTGTAAGTGTTATCACAGGACAGCCTCTTGCCTTTGCAGCGGCCACAGAGTTCTTGGCGATGAGGTCTCTTGAGGTCAATGTGTCTTTTCTTCTGAGGGCAGGAACAACGGGTCTTTGAACAGATCTTAAGAAACAAGACATTTAGTAGTAAGATCAAAGGTGCTCGCTTTCTGTTAGACTGACATTGAGTTTTCCTTAATCATAGCAACACATTTGGCCCGATGAAGAGCTCACATGGTAAAAGCCCTGTGGAGTTACATGGTAAGAGCCTCCTCACCTGGTGGCACAAAACTCTACCCTCCACATAGCACTGTTTGAACAGAGAACTGCTCATGTAAGCCAGCTGCAGGAACAGGGAGTCCTGTCCCAAACAGCATTCCCTGGTACTTTGGTGAAAGCGAGTTATCTTCCAGATAAAGTCGATATTGAATTCAGCAACTGTAAACTATTAAAGGATATGACAAACTCTGGCAGACTTACCAGGATATGGAAATCTGTAACTTACCTGGCACTGGATCGCTTCCACTCGGTAGGGATTGAAGCCCTTTTGGCATTTGCGACAGAGCTGCTTGAAGTACACCTGAAAAAACCCAAGTTCTCAGTTATTATAGATATTTACTCAGGGCGTTCAGTACAGATACCTAAATTTGTGCCAAAACATCCAATTTGTCACTGATGTGGTCCCATTCTTAAAAGTCTCAGGAGCAAGAAGTGACTTGTTAGCTACCTTGTTGCTTCCAGAAATGCACCACACGTAAGCACTCTCCCATCTGGTCTTGCAGTCTTTACAGTGGAAGTAGCCATACTTCTGCTCCAAAAACTGCAGAGAAAGAGAGTTCATTGAGCACCCTCCAGCACCACAAGAACACCCAGGCCAGCTCCCTCATTACACCACCTGTTTTCACAGGCTCCACTGCTGCAAGGGAGACAGAGCTGCCTGGGGACTGCCGTGCAGACCTGAACAGGCAGCTACCACCGTGCCTTTTGCTGCCCAGGAGCAGATTTCTCTGCTTCATGGCTCACCCCCCACCCCTCTGGCCCAGAGCAGGTTGCCCCAGGTCTTCAGGCCCCTATGTCCCAGCGCTGCACACCTGGAAGGCAGACCGGCGTCTGGGGGCTGCGGCCGCTTCCCATGGTTTCCCTGCCGCCTCCTCACTATCAGGGGTTGTTTCAGACGCCTCGTCCTTCTCCTGGGGTCCAGCAGCCTCAGGCAGCGTGAAGAGGCGGCGGTCCAGCACAGATGAGTAGAGGGCGAGGTGCCCTTGGGTGCGGCGGGCAGGCG
>NW_010414917.1:0-321 GCF_000710305.1 Buceros rhinoceros silvestris
TCCTGCTGCCGCGGCTCTGCGGAGCTGGTGGCACCTCCCTTCCTCCCAGGGATGGACGCTCCCCGCTGGGGCTCTGCGGTGTGTGGAGGCTGCTCGTGCCCTGTTCACCCCACAAGGGCGTCGCGGGGTCCAGGGGTGCAGCCCCTTCGCCACAGGCAGGTGCATCTGGTGCCATGCTTGGCCCATGCGGGTCCTGGCTGGGGACGTGTTTCAGTTGCCTCGAGCAGTGGAGCGTGCCTGGAGACAAAAGAGCCGGTGAGAAATTGGAGAGGACTGGCAAACTCCGGAGTGGCTGGGGAAACGCGTAGACCACCTTCTTAC
>NW_010414917.1:502-1476 GCF_000710305.1 Buceros rhinoceros silvestris
TCAAGCCGTTGACTTTTCCAGTGACCTCAGTCGTATCTCTTCAGCCTGTGCTGTGCCGAGGTGGTCCTGGGTAGGACTTTGAGATGCAGAAGGGGTACAAATCCCTGGTGTGGCTTTGTGGTGACGCACCCCGGTCTGGTTGACACGGGGGGTTGTGTGGCTTGGGCCAGGAACTGGTTTTGGATGGAGGACAGCGGGTGAGGCGCTGTGCGGGCTCAGCTAACGAGCTGCCGGAGGGTTGCGTGGTGATTGTTGGTGTCCCTGGTCAGTGCTCATGCTTGCAGGGCTCCAGATTGTTTTGGTTCTGCAGCTGGTGGTTTGTGGGATTTTCCCAACCATTTGTAACGCAGCCGTGGCTTGGAAACCGTGTGTGTCCCCCCTCGGTGCCGTTCCTTCTCCTCTTCAAACGTTTTCCCTGGGTGATTGATAACCCGCCAACTGCGTCGTTCCAGCACCGGGATGGCCGGTGCTGATTGATCTCCCTGTTGAGGCTCCTCGGTGGGTCTGGAGGCTGATGCGTGTTACTGCTGCAGAAGAGTCTGCGCTGGTGGGGGGGTGTGTGTGTGTGCTGTCAGCACGTCTGGTTTTGTCTCAGCGAACCTCTTATTTCTTTAATTAAAAAGAGATGAAGTACACAAGGTAATACCCTCCCTGTTTACAGAAAAATGATCCCGTAATTAGCAGTAATTATCTCAGTTTGGGATATCGCCATAATATTTAAACAGGGCTTATGACATGAGGGACGCTTTTCTGGCCCGAGGGGTTCTCTCTCCTGGGGCGGGTTTGGACCTTAGCTGCCGTCAGTGGTGAAGGTAGAGCGGTGGTGGGGGTGACGTCGAGTGTCTCTGACGTTGAGTGTCTCTGACGTCAGCCTGGAAAAGCAGTGGCCACAGTTTCCTCCTTGGGTCCGGTGCTGCTTCCGGGGGCTCCCCGGCTGACCTGCCGCTGCGGGCAGGGGGGTGGGCTGGCCTTGG
>NW_010414917.1:1511-4386 GCF_000710305.1 Buceros rhinoceros silvestris
TTGGGGGCTCGTCCTGTGCGGGCGGTCTCCGCGGCTGCCCTGCCGCTGCGGACAGGGAGATGGGCTGCCCTGGTGGCTTTCACCCTCCGGGCTGAGGACTCTCCAGGGACTCCCTTGCTGTTATGTTGGGCTGGAGAGGGAAAAAACAGGCTGAAAAGTTGCCAGTTGACCTCTTTTTTTTCCCTAGTCCTCTTAGGGAGGTTTGGAACAGGCTGCTGGGACTTGGGAAGCTTTTCCCTGCAAGAGTAAAGGTGCTGAGGCATCCTTGTGCTCAAGGCCGTCTTTCACCACAAGAAACCACTTCCACCAGACAGCACCCTCCGCCACCCTCCTGCCGTGGGTGCACACCGGATTTACCTTCCTGCTAGGCTGCTCTTGAAGCTCCCCAGCTTTCCTTAGGGCAGGAGAGCTGTACGGAGTGCAGAAGTTGCATGCGGAGGAAATACTCCCCACGCTACAACCCCAGGCACGAGGCAGCACCTGTGGAGATGGGTCCTTGAGGGAGCCTGGTGAAGGGCGGCAGGAACGTCTCGCGGTTGCGTTTTACCTACCTGTGTTAATCTGCCTGTGGGTGTATGATGCGATACAGGACCAGCGCTGCAGCTGGTTGAAGACCACAGAAGAGTGTTGATCAAATAGATTGTTTGGCAAATACGGATGAGATTAAACAGATGATCTATTTGCCAACTGCTGTTCAACTGTTCTGCCACGGCACCTTCCTCTTCCTACTATCTTTCCCTCCCAGTCTTTGTTCCACTTTCTCACGGTTATCTTGGCCTGAGCTGTCCTTCGTTTCTGTTTTGTTTAATTTCTCCTTGCCCTGCGTTGTTATTTATCTCTTCTGTGTCATGCTTTTCCTTTCATTCGCTCTTCAGCCTCTCTTTCTGTGCATTTTGAGTCTAAATTAGCCAGTTTTCCTCTTTCATCTCCACCTTCCTGATGGAGATTTTTACTGAACCCTGTGTTGCCAGCTCAACTAAACCTGGCATGTGCTTAAACCCTTCAAAACATGCAGCTGAACCCAGACTGTGTGTGAGCAGGGAGGTGTTTGCTCGGTGGTTCCTGCCTCCGCGCCTCTCCCCGGGTTTTTTGGCTGTTGCAGGAAGGGTGTTCGTGCAGTTTGGGAGGTTTTTCCCAGCTCTCTTTTCTGCTCCTGCTCTCCTCAGGCTTCCTCTTCAAGTGAATTTGACTTCATAACCCAAGAAAACAGCCTGTGTCGAGCGGCAGACCTGGTGTTGCTCACCGGTTGTGTGTCTGGGTGCAGCCTGCTCCCATCTGCCGCCCAGCCCAGCCTCCCCGCTGGGCAGTCCTGCTTTCCTCCTGGCACCATCCCTCCTCCCCTCCCAGGTGGCAGCCAGGAGGTGTCTTCCAGTAGGGAAGGGGAATGGGGGCGCTGAAGGCTTTCTGGTTCTTTCTTTCCCTGTTACTTTTGGAGTCTGTACGAGTGCCAGGCTGGTGAGGGTCAGCAGCGGGAGGTGAGCGGGTGGGTTGTGGTGTGTGGCCGAAAGCAGTTGCAATGTCAACTCAGACCTGAGACCCAAAGAGCAAAGTCTCAGAAATGGAAGTGCCGTTACGGAGAAGGCCTGGGGGCTGTTGCCTGGGTGAAGTTGGGCGGGGGGAGGGGGAGGGTGATATTGAGAGGAATAGAAGACCTTGTATTTCAGGGAGGAAGTGCTCGGTGCTGTGGCGGTAAGGCTCAGCAGTCCGGAGGAGCGTGATGGGAGCGCTCCGAGCGTGCTTCACCTCCGCGGACGGTTGCGGGGATGTTGCTGCAGTGAATGAGCTCAGCCGTGTGTGTCATCGCCGTCTGCGCCCAGGACGGAGCGTTACGTGGGGATGGTGCCCTCTTGTACCCGTAACGAAAGGTCCCTGCTGTGCCGAGGTTAACGGTTCCACTGCTCCTCTGCCTGTGCTGAAACGTCCTGGGTAACACCCGGGTGCGCTGACACGGCGAGCGATCCAGGCAGCACGTCACCACGGAGCAAAATTGATTGGGGAGGATGGGGCCAAGAGGAGTATTCTTTTACGGTTAATTATTTACTGCAGGGAGAGAGGGAAGCTGATGGTATTTGGTTTGTAATTATGGATATCCAGAGGAAAATGCTTCAGGATGTTCTGTGTTCGTGCTGTGTGTTGCCACCTATTTCTCTGTCTCTCTAGAACATGAGACCAGCACTGTTTAATGACCAGTTCAGTAAAAGTAGAACTTTGCGATCCACTCTCGCTGCTGGAACGTGGCTTTACAGCTTGCTGGGTGTGACGCAAAATGCCCTCGGCGCCTGCAGAGGGAATGGTCTCTCTGTGCTCGCTGTCCTAGTGCACGACCTGCCTGTGGTGCCCATCTGATGGCAACGCGGGCTCTTGGAACAGCTCATCGCTGTGCCGAAAGGTGGCTTGGTGGTCAAAGTGCAGGACCATGAACCCAGGGGGCCTGACCCGCTCTCTGGTCTTGGCTGAGCAGGTCACCTTATCTCACCAGCCTCTCGTGGTCTTCAGGAGCGATCCCAGCCCAGCAGGTACCCAGCCTGGCAGCGAGAAGGTGGGAGGGGCTTCTGGGTGAGGGGCACTGCCACCGCAGCAGCTCAGTGCAGTGCCGTGGGCCAGCCTGTAAGTGGATTTTTCCTCTGCGTAGCTAAACCTGTTCCAGACCAGACTGCTCATGTGTGAGTTAAATTGAGGAGCTGCTGGGGCTGAGTTTAGATGCGCGTGTGTGGGAGCAGTAACTTGACGAATACCAAAAAGCGACACTGCTGCAGTGTCTCTGGGAGGATGCCCGTATGTCTTCTGCTCGCTGAGCATCCTCAAGAGCACAGCCGGTGTGAGGGGGGAGCTGTGGCCGGGAAGGGGCGGGCGGGCGCGGGCAGTGCAAAGCGCG
>NW_010414917.1:4455-5622 GCF_000710305.1 Buceros rhinoceros silvestris
GTGCCTAAGTGAACCAGCCGGTGTGAGGGGGGAGCTGTGGCCGGGAAGGGGAGGGGAGGAGCGAGATCTCCAAAGCCAGGGAGCAGGAGCCAGACAAGGGGTGTGGGGTGCACAGCGGGGCCTGCCCCCAGCTGCCCTGTGCCCCCCAGGCAGGGCTCCGCAGGAGCTGGAAAAGGCGTGGTGGAGGCTGCGCTGCGTGCGGTGAAGTGCCGGTGGAGTGCTGTGGAGTGCCGGCAGCGCGGGCTGAGGCGGGGCACGGCCAGCAGCATGAGCGCACGGGATCATCTCCCCTGAGAGAAGCAGACCGGTGAACAATCTCCACAGGAGAGCCTGGCTACCAAGTGCTTATGCCCGGGGCGTGCTGGGGTCGTCTTTTGAGGCTTTCGGAGAAGGGAGCTCCCTTCACCGGCAGTTTGCGGGAGGGCTCCCGCTCTGAGCTGGGTGAATAGAACAAGCTTGGATGTATGAAGTGGGAGCCCACAAGCGATGCGTTTGGTCCCTTGTCCTACCCCAGCAAGCCCCAGTAGCAGCCAGCACAGTCCTCCTGCTCTGGCACTATCGCTTGTATTTCTGTATTGACCGTGGCATCTGTGCTCCTTCCCTGCTGCTGGCTTTGCTGGGGCAAGAGTGAGGTGTTGGGGAGTTGAGTGTTATATGAGGGGCTGGAATTCATCCCCCAGGCAAAGAAGAAGGCTGGGCTTGAGAAACCAGGCTTTGGTTGGTATGGTGAATAGATAAAAGAGTAGCTGGGAATTGTAAGTAAGTAAAACATTGCTATTTCTTGGAGGTAAATACGGGACAGACCCCGGCTTGTGTGTGTGCTGATCCTGTAACTAACTTTTCCCCAGGCAAAGAAGAAGGCTGGGCTTGAGAAACCAGGCTTTGGTTGGTATGGTGAATAGATAAAAGAGTAGCTGGGAATTGTAAGTAAGTAAAACATTGCTATTTCTTGGAGGTAAATACGGGACAGACCCCGGCTTGTGTGTGTGCTGATCCTGTAACTAACTTTTCCATGTATTGACCGTGGCATCTGTGCTCCTTCCCTGCTGCTGGCTTTGCTGGGGCAAGAGTGAGGTGTTGGGGAGTTGAGTGTTATATGAGGGGCTGGAATTCATCCCCCAGGCAAAGAAGAAGGCTGGGCTTGAGCAACCAGGCTTTGGTTGGTAT
>NW_010414917.1:5806-16782 GCF_000710305.1 Buceros rhinoceros silvestris
GAATTGTAAGTAAGTAAAACATTGCTATTTCTTGGAGGTAAATACGGGACAGACCCCGGCTTGTGTGTGTGCTGATCCTGTAACTAACTTTTCCACTGTTTCCCTGCGGATCTGTGGCTGTCGACACGATGGCTCGTGCTGGGTCCTGCTGTGAACAGCACAACTCTCTCCTTTGGAGCAGGCAGCACCCAGCGAACGCTGGTGGCAGCCGGAGATACCTCCTGCCTGTGCATGGCAGTGTGCATGCACTCCCTTTCCCTGACCCGCTTGTGCACGGTGACTGAAGGTATAACCTCATGGTACAACCTTGGTCATGCAAGGTTTCTCCCAAGCTTGTTTCCCCCGGCCCCTTCCTGATAGGCACGGCACCGTACGAGGCCAGCCAGCTTTTCTGGAGGGCTTGTCCCACTTTCTGCACAGGCTGCCCTGGACAAGTGGTTGGCTTCCTGACTGGCGAGGGCTGGCTTCTCGCTCCGCTGGCGTGGGAGCGAGCGCGAGGGTAAGTGCTGGGTGGCTGCTGTGCCGGCTGGTGGCTGGGACCTCCCGTCTGGCAGTCGGTGTAGCTGCTGGTGCGTGGGGAAGGACATGCAAATCCCTGCTCCGCTTTGTGCCTCGTCGTTCTGCTGGTGGACGTGGCAGCTGTGACTTGTACTGAAGCCTGTGAGGGCCATGTCTGCTCTCTCCCTTCCTAAGAGTACCGGTGAACATCCTCCATCCTGCTGCTCTCAGTCGCAGCTGACAGCGCTGTGGCTGTTCCAGTGACCCCCGTGAATTTCCACGCATCAAGGTATTTGTTCTCAAAAGACATGTGCTTGGGAAGAAATGACCGTCGTGACTCTGGTGAGGGTGGGAGACAGAGGTGTGAGAGTCAGACCTCGACCTGGGTAGGTGCTTCTACTCCTGCTTTTCCACAGAAGCAAGGGGGCTGCGTGCTGGTGCAGCTCATAGTCACAGGGACACGTGCAGGGATGGTCATCCACCATCCCTGTGGCAGAGCAGGGAGGGGGGTGGGTGAGGGTGGAAGGCTCTTGGCTGGTCCCTGTGCAAGATGCATCTGGTGCAGCTGGTACGATTGTACAGGGCTTCCTCATGCAGAAGGGACAAAAGTCACGTATTCATCGCAGAAAGCCAGCGCAGAGGCAATGTCAGGGACGTGTTTTATAGAGGGGCAGGCAAAGTTGACGCAGACATGTTGTCCACTGCTTGAGCAGTTCGGTGCTCCCATCACTGCAATATGCCCAGTATCGAAAGGTCAGTGGCTAAAGATGCCAGGCACCTGATTAGAGATGGTTTTGAGTGTGAAAGGCATTGTCTTCTGCAAGAACTGTCCCTTTGTATATCTTGGTTGGTCATTCAGCGACCAAAGTCATTCCGCAGCTCTGGTAGTGTTGACCGAGGCTCAGGGAAAGCAGGAAGAGCAGCTGCGCGGGGAGGTGGGACTGTGGGGTGCCCAGCCTGGATTTGATGTGCCGGTGGTGAGCTGCGAGGGGCTGTGGAGCAGACACGGCGATAGAGGCAATCTCTTGGTGCTGGGCTGGTTGGTGTTGCTGTTCTTGCCCTGCTGACCATGCTGACTCGCAGTTGGTGGCTGAGAACAGGGGATGCTTTGGAGCACACAAGTTTTTCAAACCACGGGCAGGGCTTTCTGTGGGTGTGTCACTGTGGTTAACCGTGGCCTCCCAGAGATGGGTTTGCGACCACCCCCACCACAAACCACAGGGCTGGTCCTAGGCGGAGTGTCATCAAAAGCCCACCTTAGTCCTCCCACCGTGGCGCTGTGGACCCTGCCATCAGCCCTTGGGTGTGGGTCTAACCAGGCAGTGCCTCGGTGGGGTGAGCACGGCCTCTCCCTGTTCTGGAGCATGCAAGCAGGAGGAAGGTGGCTGTTCTTGAACGATTGCAGCAGCTCCTGTCATGGTTTTCTTCTTGCCAGGCAAGAATTTGGGCAGTTGTCCTGCAGGGACTTTCAGACCCTGAATAACATTTGCTTAATAATTAGTCATGTGATCCCCAGAACTGCTGCTCCCGATTATCAGGCCAGACAAAACATCCCCTGCTCCGTGTTCCTTCCACAATGGACGTGTTAATCTGTACGAGTGAGGGAGAATAATTCCTCCACGTCAGCTTAGACCTCGGCTGTTCCTCTCCTTCTGGGGGCACGTCCCAGGCAGCCACCCTCTTCCAACCTGTGAAATGTCCAGGCCTGGCTGCTCCTCATACCTACTGGAGAGTGACAACCTGCACTCCAGGTGCTGAGTTCTGGCTGTGGAAAGTGAGTGAATCCACGAGTTCCTGTTGTTGCTCCTTCCCAGCATTTGGCTGGTAGATATGACCGCTCTTACTGCTCGACCCCAAGTATCTACCAGTGCCTGTGGCCAGGGCAGACACTGGGCAGGGAAAGGAGAAATGTTGTTATGGCCCCGTGTTTTACAGCCGGGGGACTGAGGAACAGAAATCTGCCTGGGCAGGAGGAGCCTGCAGAAGAGCCAAGAACAGAATTGTCCTAGTCCAGTGCTTTGACTGCAAAATCAGCTTTGCCCTTCCATTGGTTGCTGATGGGTGTCAAAAGATGTGTCACCCAACCGTTAACATGCTGCTAACCTCATTTGCTGACGAGTGAAATGCTTTCTCACCAAGGTGAACCCTGAGAAGGTGGGATTTTGATTCCTTTTATCATTTCAAGCAAGGTTGTCTCATCTGTTGTTCAGGTATCTGGTCTTAGGAGTGGTGTGAGCGGAGACTGCAATAGCAGCGGTGTCCCCAGCGGTCCTCCAGGCCGTAAGCGGGGCTTTGTCTGCAGGAATGGGTGGGTGTCCTGTAGTAAAATGGAGTGTCTTGGCTTGCTGTAGGTTGGAAAAACAGTGAGAAAATTTGAGATGTGGTAGTCCTCTGAATGGGGGTTGCTTTAAAAACCAGAGGGCTTTAGGATCTTGATCTGCGTTGGTGGCAGATGATCGCAGAAAGAGCTGCCTCCCCTCTGGTCACCCTCGCCGAGGCGCTTTTTGTGGAAGGATCTAAAAAACAAGATGCAGTTAATTGACCAAGACTTGGAGGATAAAATAAAACTTCCCGGGGGCAGGGGGTGTATGTGAAGGGAAGGTAGTTTTCTTAGAGAGGTGAAAAACCCTTTGCTTTTTCTCAAAGCAGTTTCTGAGGCACCTAATCTAATCTCTCCAGAATGGTCCTCTGGCAGCCAGGGCTCGCGTGTTTTGAAAAGCGGTGTGGGAAGGAATGCGTTGTGGCAGTTTAATTTGTCGCTGAAGTAAGGTCACCTCTGGGGTAATTCGGAGCAGCCGTGGAGTGGATGACAAAGCTGTTCGGGAGGGGAGGTGAGTCAAGGGAGGCTGCACAGATGAAACAGCAGAGGGAAGATGGCCATGTAGACGCTTAATTCTTGGAATTCGGGTTCATCCTCTTCCTCTTTTGACTCCAGCGCAGCCATAGCCTGGTCACGTCATCTGAGCAGGGCAGTCGTTGCTGAGTCCTCACTGCGGCAGCCAGGGAGGTTTTGGTGGTGGTTCTCGCAGGCAGCTGGGAGGGGAGAGCCTCTGGTAGTGGCCAGATTTAGCAGAAGGAAAGGTGGAGGATTGCAGCGTGTAAGGTACAGGTCCCTGAACCTTCTAGTCCGTGGCTGGGGACTCCTAAAGGCCCAGGGCAGCCGGCTAGAGAGCGTAGTCACCAGTCGGCTGTGAAGATGGAGCTATGTAAAGCTGCCTGCAATCGCCACCGCTTTAGAGGGACAACAAGGCAACTGCAGGGTGCTCTTGAGAAGGAAAAGAAGGTCTGCCCAAGTTTTAGAGGAGATGGACAATTTGGAAAGAAAGAGGTACCAAGTTGCTTCAGTAGCCCTGTTCAGGGTCCTCAAGAAGAGCTTTGTCTGAACTGTGCTCCTTGTGAAGAGGTGGGAGCCCAACCCTCCACCAAACCCGATGGAAATAATCAAACAGCTCGTGCTGTGGAACGGGGATGTCACTGGCAGCCGATGTCTAGAGGTGGACCTTCCTCAGCGTGGGCTCAGCTCTGTGGGGGCAAGGGGAGCAAGTACCTGTTGGGATGAGGGCACAAAGAGATAATGTGGAAGATCAGAGGCAGGAGCCTGCAAACTCGGTGACAGTTGGATGCTGAGGCAGAAGAAAAAGCTCTGCCCCCAGTAAGTCATCCTTTCGGGGATCTAATTTGAACTTCTGGTTTCCTCGTGAACCCTTTGGTTCAGTCCCGCTGTGGGTCAGGGTCATTCGGGTCTGTCTTTATTGTCCCTGTTTGATTGGAGGGCCCTTTGTAAGGACTTGTTCCTCAGCCAGCCTGCCGTTGGGGGCATTACGCTGCCTGTGGTTCCTCCCTGAGCTGCTCTTGCTGCTTTGCTGTAGCACGAGGGCTGGTGGCTTTACAAACCTCGGCGTAACTCCCCCACCTCTGCCCTGGCCAGCCTGGCAGCTCCGTTCACTGGGCGCCGTCTGCTTTGGCAGCCTGCCCCCAGACCCATTACTTGGCGTTCGTCTGCGTCAAGCTCTAGCGTTCCTGCCCCAAAGGATCGTGTATCTCAAGTCGTGAAGAAGAGAAGCAGCCTCACGGCTGGTCTGTAAAGCCCAAGCCTCTCCGCTAGAAGAATCGTGCGGTCTGGGTGCTCTGTCCTTTCCTTCCCCTACATCCTCACCTCAGCCCTGCCGTGTTCGTGCATCCCTCCCAGCCTGGCCTGGTGTGTCTCTTGGTGGGCAGGAAGTCAGCCTTGCCGGCTGTCCTTGGGCAACGCTGTCCTCGTGCATGTGGCACCTGGGACATTTTTCTTTCTTCTCCTGCTGATGCAGAGGCAGGTCGAGACCTGCAGCTCTGCCGTCTCTTCAGCCAGCGCAAACAGCTTGGGTTCACTTGGAGCATTGTTACAGGGAAGATACTGTCAGGTTTTCTCAGTGGCGGATACTCCAGGACATGGGCCTCTCCTCTGCTGCCTGAAGTGCGGCATTATGTCGGGCCTTAGGGGCTGGGAGTGCTTTCCTGTGAGGTGTAGTGTCAGATAGACCCTCTCTGAAAAGCTTTCGAGCTACATGCAAGGTGAGGACCATCAGGGTGCAATTCATCTGTCCAGATGTTGACATCTAATGACCCAGCTGCTTACCCACAGTCCCCCTCATACAGACAATGGAGGAAACGAGCCCTTTGGTCTCGTCCTAATGCAGACAGATACCTGAAACAGGGCAGACAGAATGTGCCTGTCTCTTCTCATTGACGGTGAAGAAGCTCTGGATGATGGAGACATCTGGGTTGTAGGTGAGATGGATCCCACCTTGACTGGCTACATTGAACAGGCTGGGGGTAGCCCAAAAAAGAGCCCGAGACAGTGTCGAGTGTGGTCTGTCCTTGTCTTAGTTTCACGCTGTCTCATTTGGTAAGCCTGTGCCTCTTCCTTTGCTCAAGAAGCTGCACTTCGGTTTGGTTCCTTGCTGGCCAAGAGCTGGAGGGACGTCATCCAGGCAGCAGCTGGAAGGGGTAGAGAGTCAGGGGTGACTTGGATACTTGTCAGGAGCTCTTGACCTTGTGCGTGTGCCTCAAACAGCAGTCCCGTTCTCTTGCAGTGGGGAAAGAGCTGAGATGAGGGCCTGGGGACTTCACGTTGTGGATTAGCAGATGTTAGCAGCAGGAGCCCCGCGGCGCCTCAGCAAGGGCTGGACATCTGGATGTTCCAGGCTGGAGGGGTGAAACCCTTTCTGTTGGGGGAAAAAGAGCTTGCTCTGAATGCTGAAGTGCTGTTAAGTGCTGTAATGAGGCTTTGTGGATGATGGAGACAGTTTCTGTAGTTTCGCATCCCATTTGAGCTGATCTTTCACGGTCACTCTGAAGACCTTGGTGTGGTCCACAGGGAGCAGGTTGCAGGAGACCCAGAGCTGCTCCTGAAAGAACTGGAAAAGCAAAGCTGAGCCAGCCGCAAGGAGCGAGGCCTGGTTGCCCAGGGAGGGTTTTCAAGCCCAGTCGCCTTTCCCCTTTGACAGGGAGGTCTTGTTCTGTCTTTGGCTGGGGAGCAATTAGCCTGGTGGCAGAACCGTGATGCGCTGGCTGTTTTGGGAGCGCAGAACCTGGCCACGGCAAGAGCCAGAGCTCGGCTGTGGAGTCCCTGTGCCGGCAGTGGGGCGAAGCCTGCGGGTGCAGTGCCGTGCTCTTCACCCTCTGCCTTGTGCCTGTGCGCTCAGCAGCAACTCTTGGGGCCCTCAGGAGAACCTGTCAGGTTTGTACCCCGCTTTTTGTTTGCTCCTGAAACTCATGCTCGTTCCCACCAGTTCAGACACCATGTGTCTGTGACACAACTGTCCACAGTTCGGAAACAGTGGTTAGCTCTGGAGAGTCTCTGGAAGGCTCTGGTGTACGCTTCAAACTTTGCTGTCACAGGGAATTTATTAGGAGAGACATTTCTGAGTGACCTCAGGTGAGAAGCACGCACCCCGTGCTGCACTCAGGCACAGGGGCACCTGACACTCCATTAGATAGAGTGTGTTCCTCATTCCCAACGCATCTGACCTCTTCCCACTCTTTTTCTCAGCTCTACGTGTCCACCACAAACTTTTCTGCTTTCCAGCTTGTGCTTCTAGGGGACACAGAGGACAAGAGAGAGCGTACGAGAGCCCTCCAGAGGCTTTTACTCGGGAAGGACGGGGTACCAGCGCCTTGCAGTAAAGACCCACGGCGCTCAGCTTGCTCTTTCCTTGTCCTTCCCCAGTGAACTTCGGTCCAGTGACCAGTGCCCGTGAAGAGCATCCCAGCAGAGAGGGACCTGCTTCAGCACTGGGGTCCTGCAGCTCCTCGGTGTTTCTGCTGCCTGTGGCCTCTTGCTGCCCCCGAGGGCAAGCGTGCGCCTGCCCCTCTTCCTGCTCCCCCGAGGTGATTCCTCCTGTTCTTGCTTCCACAGGGCACACGCAGGTTGGAGAGGGGTTAACGCGGCGCCTGCTGCGGTGCCTGGCTGTGCGCTGGGGTTCACTCGCAGAGCCCCGAGCCCCGTCCCAGGAGCGGTTTCGTGCTGGGATCCATGTGCTGCCGGTGGGATCTGCTCCGGCAAACCGGCACTTGTTACCTGTCAGTTTTTGCCACCAACAGTGCGCTTGCCGCCTGCTCGGCCGGGGACGGTTTGGAGGTCTCTGGGCGACGCGTGGTGGTGGTGACGCTCGGCTGTTTGCTCTCCGGGTTGAACTGGCACGTGTGTGGGGTTTTGAAAGGTGGTGGGAGAAATCAGGAGCTGTCAGTCTCGTTCACGCAGGTTTTGTAACTATGTGATGTCCCCAATTCCCTAATGATAGCGAGGTGCAGCTACACTGAGGCAGACAAGGCTGCATCGGGCCTTCGGCATGGGAAATTACGTGATACGATAAAGTTGCGTATCGTGGCCAGGACAGAGCTGCCCTTGTGCACCAAAAGCTTCCTCAAGATTTTACCTGCTGGGAGGGAAGATGACTCCCCGGGCAGGGACCCCCAGCTCCCTCCCGTACTCCACCAGCCCTGCTTTGGTTTCTGATTCAGCTCTGCAAACACCGGCTGGCGGCTCCCGACGGGGTACGAGGTTGGCCGGTGTGATTTCCCTGTGGAGGTCAGAGCGAGGGAGAGAAAATTAAAGCAACTTGTCTTCGCCTGAGTCAGCATCGCGGAGTTGTGAGCGAGTCTCCATAGACCGAGCGGAAGGGCCCTGCCTTATCTGCCTCGACGTTTTGCTGCTTGCACAACTCACACATCTCATCTATGCAAATACTTTCCTCGGGTTGGCCCTGGTTGCCCAAGGACAGTGTTTGCTGGGGTTCTCATGCTTTGCAATTAATATAAGCTTGCAATTAATAAAGACTCCTCAATTCTGCATGAGAGAAAGAAGAGGAAGCAGTACTAGGTGTTTTTCCCCTCGCCCTGTTGTTGTTCCTCACCAGCCAGCCGCTTTGAAACGAGCATGGTGTGTTTTTTTCCGTAAGAAGCAACGTGTCTCTGCAAATCCAGCTTTGGGGAGGCTGTGGGAGCCTTTGCCCGCTGGAGCTGGTGCTGCCGTGGGCAAGGTGCAGACAGCCCAAAGCTCTGCAGGCACCCAGCCCGTGAGCTGGGTCTGCTGAAGCGGGTGCCAGCCCAGCCACGCAGCACGGTCCTTCCTCCCTGGTGCATTCACACACTCGCTCGTTGGCGGCTGGGAGATGTGAGACCTGCCTTGCTCCTTCGTGTCATTGCCCGGATCACGCTGGAGCAGCAAAGTTCGCACCGTGGGATGCTGTCAAAGGAATCCAAGCCTGGTGCCTTGCAAATAACGATCTTTCCTCCGCGCCGTCCAGCTCAGGCAGTGTTATCTCGAGAGGGCTGTTTGACATGTGCTTGTCACAGCTCTGCCAGGCGCCGACACGGTTTGCGGAGATACTCGGGCACATTCTCTCCTGAGCTACTGGATGAAAATTGGCTCCTTTAGACAGTAAAGTCCCTCTGGTTTAGTACAAGTTCAAAAAAAGTATCTGGTTTAGTCCCGGAGAGCACCCTTCAGCTTTAGGTAAAGCTTGGTGGAGTCTGTGGTTCAGCGTGTGTTCCAGAGTTCCAGCCACCGGCTGTGTGTGTCACCGTGACCTCAGCCCCCCGCATCGGTGCTGCCTTCAGGCCGTGTGGCAGTCCTTTGGGTGGGGGGAAAGGCCAACTACACGAATTCTGGTACCTGATCAGGGGGCTGACTGCTGGCTTGGGTCAGATGTCCCGTTTGACTCATCACAGAATGTCCTGAGGGAAGGGGGGTCGGATGAAGCGTGCGGAATGGCAGCCAGCGCTCGGAACAGCTGCTGGGTGGTAGATCTCCATTTGGGTAAGAAATACTAACTTCAAAGACGCTTTTCTTCAACGCACCCTCTGCCTACACCCGCCCTGCCCTGTCTGCACTGTGCGGGTTACAAGAGGTGGTCAGATATCGGTGCTCAGCAGGGGTTCGAGTCCAGATGCTAGGCAGGACTCAGACAGCCTTTACCCCAAGTTTTGAAGGGAGGATTTTGGGGTGAGTTGACAAACTCCAGCTTTCAGAGCTCGGCGCTTTCCTTGCTGTATGAGTTTTCCTCTTGTGCTCGTATACTCGCTCTCAAAAAAACACTGCAGCATCTCTTCTTACTTAAGTAGTGTGTCAGGCTAAAATTGATGTTCGGGCTGGTGGTGTTCCGTGGGCTGTTCTGTGTTTAAAAAAGCTTTTGCAAACATTTGATTAATTTTTTTAAACTTCATTTTATTTTTTCTGTCAGAGTTGCTGTGTGGGAACAATGAGAGCTCTGTAGGAACTGTACACAGTACACCACAGCCTTTGAGGTTCGTTGTAGGGACACACACAGTCCTTGGGAAGCTGCTCTTTGAAAATAATTGGATTTTAAGAGGGAAATCAAGCAGCAGTTCATTTCCAGTTAGGTGTGAGCCCTGTCAGCCCTGTGAGCTCTGCTGCTGTCTGGTGAAGCAGGGAGACTCCATCAGCACGTCACCCTGTTCTGAAATCTCACTGGTGGCTTGTCTCCACCAGACTCCTGCAAAACCACGCAGTCACCTTTGATACACCACACTGGCAAGGCTGTAAAAATCCGGGGTTCAGACTTAATCTCTGAGTTTATTCTTCTAAGGAAGGGGAATTTTGGTTGACTTGAGGATTTGAGGAGAAATGGACCCTCGGAGCCCCTGGCTGCAGATACTTTGGTGGTTCTCTGCTCCCTTTAAGTAAAAAAAAAACCAAAAAAACCAAACCTCTGAGGTGTTCAAGACTTTGTTGTTGTTCCAAGTGACTGTTTCTTTGGGGATCATTTTGATATCTTATGAGTAATTTCTGCGTCCAACTCAAATCTCACAAGACGGATTGTGTCGTGACAAGAGCGAGGCAGTTTCATCATCTGATCAGGCTGGATCATTGTCAGCAGTGCTGGTTGACATCACCTGCCTGTTTTCTTGCCTGCTTTTTCCTAACCACCGAGGGGGGAGAAAAAAAACCCAGAAAATCATTGTGGCATCTAGACTCTGTTACACTGTTACAGCCTTGGTCAGCAAGATAGATATGGACAGATACTGTGGCTGCGGGTGAGAAGGATGGGAGAGGAACCCCAGACCCAGCATATGACCAAGCTCGATTCGTATTTATAGCAGCAGACAAAAAAAACCCCCGAAGGTGTGAACAGGGCTGCAGCCACTAGTCTGAGCGAGCACATAGACTGTGGTCTTCTGGTGCATGTCCCGTGTCCCACCAGCCCTGCCCATTGCCCCTGGAGTACTGTTTGCCGTAGATAGTCGTATGAGGCTTTCGGTCCCCGAGGTCCGATCTTCAGCCCCCTCTCCAGAAAGTGGGGTGTGTCAGAGCTCCAGTTCTCGTGTCTTTGCTGGTGTTTGCAAGGGCAGGTTCTGAAGACGTGGTAACCAATAGAAGAAAAGGTCAGGACTGGCTTGCTGGTGGCTAAGGGTGATAGCGTGAAATGCTGCTGGCCATTGGCGATTTGCAGAGTGATGTAGGTCATGTCACAGATCTTCCCAACCTCCCCAGTCTCACAGCATATAGAAAATACAATGAATGTAATTTCTGATAACAAAATTGTGTTATTACACGCTGGGGGATTGACGGCTGCTGCTTGGATTTGTCCCAGTGGACTGAAGGGAGGGTCAGGGTTTGTTTTGTTTTATTTATTTATTATATTTTAAACCAAAGCCGATGAACTATCAGTCAGCTTGACCTTTGCTGTGGCGGTTCCTCTGCTGTGGTCCCCAGGTGCTGTCTGACAGACGCTGACAGGCGCCTGCTCCTCCACTGGGGCAGACGGACCTGGAGCGCTGTAGAACGTCTGCAGGCTCATTTCTGTCGCTCCCCGCGCAGGAACTCCGTAGGGAGCCTCTGCGTCAACTCAGGAGAGGAGTGGTAGGGGAAAGGAGGGTTTGTGCCTCTGAGCAGAGGGTCCTGTGAAGACCCTCGACTGCCGATCCCAAGAGCAGGTTCTCTGGGTTCTCTGTCCCAGCGCCCGCCAGCTCCAGGT
>NW_010414917.1:16914-23603 GCF_000710305.1 Buceros rhinoceros silvestris
GCGCCCGCCAGCTCCAGGTGCAGCCCTTGTGGCAGCCAGAGCTCGATGGAGGAGGACGCCACTCAGTCACCTCCTTCCTTCTGCTTTATGATTGCTGGCTCTCAAGGCTGCTCTGTCCCTCCCTGGCTGAAGGAAGGTGTTTTTAACCCTCCCGTTCCCAGGAAATGTCAGTCTACCTTGTTGCTGTCTCGAGATGCTGAGAGGGGTTGGTGCTCCAGGGGGACTAAGGCTGAAACTTAGAACAGGCCAAGGGAGGTCTTCAGCCGGTGTTGGCTGTCTTGGCTTTAGTGGCTTCACTGCAGTGATGTTCCTTTTTACCCTTTCCTTCAGGTGATCCTTCGAGGGCTTAGGTTTGGGACTCGCATGTTTGGTTCTGATTCCTCAGCTTGAGCTGTCCTCTCCTTTCCTTTGGGAAACTTAAAAACCTTGCACCTCGTCCACACTAGGCACACACGGTGGCTTAGAGCTGTCTGGAGAAGTCAGCCTTGAAGTGCTACATTTGCCTTTTGTGGTTACGGGTTTTTAGGCCAAATACAGATCTCTTTGCACAAGCCTGATAAAGTCCACGGATAAATCCAGTGAGTGCTGCTGTGTTGCGTTTTAAACATCTCTGCTGTGTGTACTTCCCCAGCGCTGCAGAGGGGTGTGTGGCAGCAGGGTCAGAAAGTTGGAGAAGCAACTGGGAGGTGGCTGGACACTGGAAAAGAAAATGGGAAGCTGTACATAGCAGCCTGGTAAAAAGAAGCGGTGTTTATAGCTTGAGGACCTCATTGCTGCAAGGTGTTAGGAAGTCGGCGGCTTCAGAAGACAGAGATTTGAGTGTTGGGTGGACAGCAGGGACAACCAGAGACAGAAAGGAGTTATCCAAAGGGGAAACTTTGGAGTAGGAGCTGCCCTTTTTGTTTGCGGATCATCTCGCAGAGTGAGACCGTGCGCTGGGACCAAAGATGGTTTCCACTGGCAAGAGTAAAAGAAGGGTTTGGGCTACACAAGAATCCCCCAGATCATCCTTCATGCCCGGCTGTCGCTTACGCTGTCCTGACGAAGTTACCTCCCAGTAATTACAGGACATTACAGTTCAAAGTTCAGGAGGTTTCAGAAGTTTGTGGTTTCTTTCCAAGGTGTGTGACCTTCTCTTGCTGCTGCCCGGGGAGTTTGCTGTGCAGAGGTTGACCTGTGGTGGAGGTGAATTCCCATGCCTGACAAAACGGTGCTTCATCTCGAAGGGCACCTGCGGGCTCGTGCTGCCCTGTTTTACTTTCCCCGAGCTGTGACTGTTCCAGCTCCTGCCGCAGACGTTGGGCTGTGCTGTGCACAGTGTCATTCTTCAGCACCTGGTTTCTCCTGAGAGCACAGGGAGAACAGGGTGAAATCTGGGGGTTTTGTGAGCACCAGCTGTGTCTGGTCACCAGCCAGGGTGGCATCAGCTGTGGGCAGATGCTGGTCTCTGGCTGTCTTCTCCTCCTCCTAAAGACGTTCTCTCACTAAAGACTCGAAGGTTCTCCTCTCTCCGTTGGCAGTCTGAGCTCCTTTGCTTCATTTCGTCCATTCACTTCACGAGCACCCTGACTCTTCCACAGCGGGTTGTCATCCCTGAAGCTCAGGGCACGGCGTGCTTCCTGTCCGTACCTCTCTCAAACAAACCAGTCTGGGTAATGGGACTGGAGGGGGCCCATGCTGTCACGGTGGTCCAAGCAAGGATCAGAGCCTGGCGTTGCCCTTTTCTCCATCCACTGTCGGAACACACAGACGGCAAGTTGAGTCAGAGTTAGGGCAGGGTCTCTGGAGTTTGGTGGCCACATCAAGTGCCACGCCAAGGCCAGGTCTGGATCTAGTCATTGCCTCTGCCACGGACATCCTGAGGGTTTGGGGATCAGTTCAGGGTACACCCAACCCTTAGGCCTTATCAGAGGGACCTCAACCACTCTGCTGCTCTCAGAGGCTTTGTGTATTGGTCAATCAGCTTGTCAGGCTTCAGCGCTGAGGTGGAGCCACACCTCACATGGGCTTGGTGTCTCGCTGTTCTGTGGTTTCTTTTCCACCTTAGTGTGCCTGTGGATGCTGGCTGTGAGCTCACCCAAATCCTGCGTGTCGTTGTTGCTGTGGGCTCCCAAGGAAGCTCTGGAAGGAACCCCCCCTGCTCCTGCCAGCAGAGGCTGGAGGCAGCAACAGAGGTGATGGAGCAGGCGTTGTGCTCCTGTCCCCTGCATAATCAACCGCAGCCATCTGTGAGAAGCACAGTCTTGTGGCAAAAGCTCGAGCAGAAATCCCCAGCCTCACCAGAAGTTTCCTGTGTGACCATCAGCGAGTCACTTAATTGCTGTGGGTTCCTCCTTGCAGGGTGGAGTTACCGTTTCCTCGATCTGCTGTGCCGAGCGCTCTGGGGGAGTGGGATATAGGAACCTGCGAGGAGGCTCCTCGGAGTTGAAGGAGCGTGTCTTCTGCGTCCAGGCTGTGCCGCCTACGAGCCGGGCGGAGCGAATCCCTGCACAGTGTCCCTCTGTCCCTTCGGAGCCAAAGGCGGGATATTCCTCCCTTTTCTGCAAGGAGAGCCGTGATCCGTGCGGTGTCGGTCTCCCTTGCAGCAGGACTGTGCTGCGATCGTGCTGTGTCTAGATAACCCACAGCAGCGTTGCTGGGGTTCTTCTGTGACCCAGAGGGAGGGGACACGGGCATCGCGTTAACAAGCCTGCTGTGGCTGAGGTTTGCCACGAGCAGCGAAGTGAGGCTTGGGTAACCCAGGACTGAAACTTAACAACCTGCTGGTCCAAACTTCAGTCTCATGCCTTAACCTTTGCGACCTCTCTGCTGCTGCCAGCGCTGGGTGGTGGTTGCTCAGTCTTCCACACGTGATGTGTTGGCTGGCTCTGCCTAACTTCAGGATGTGACAAATTCATTTGCCTTGGCTGCGGAAGGGCTGGGTCTGGAGGTCTCCTCCAGGCCTCTCTGCCAGCTGTGCTCACTGTCCCCATCCCTCCAGGTTCTGCAAATCTGCAGCGTGCCCCTGGATCTCTGCTGCATAACGACTGATGCGTATTGAAGCTTGTGACAGCGTTGTGTCACCCTGCTCACAGCATGGCCCAGTGGGCAGGAGAGCAGGGATGGGGTGCCAGCAGCAGCAGGTCCTGCTGGCTTCCTTTCTCCTCCTCTTCCCAGTGGCCCCTGGGCACTGGCTCCCTCGGGTGCCCCATCGCTGGCTTTTCCCCAGCTGCTCCTCCCTGATCTGCTGCTGTGAGCCCTGCGGGTTTGATTTTTTTGTGGTGCCTCCTTCCCCTCTGTCCCTGCTCCCCTCATCGACGAGGGCATGAGCCTGCAGAGGTGCTGCCAGGGCAAAGCAGCGCAGGAGGAAGGTCATTGTATCTGATCGCATAAATGAAATGGTTCACCAAGAAAAGAAACGCTCTGGAAGTGTCTGGTTTGGGCTGTTTGGGCTCACTCAGGCTGTTCCTTCGGGCGCTGTCTTTGAACGAATTGTATGTGCAGGTTTTTATCAGTGTCGCCTCGGGAACAGGAAGGCAAGGACACTTGCTCTTCTTCCCTCAGCCCAAGATGGGCTGTCCCTCACCCACCGCAGCCTGCGGGGGTGACACTGTTGCACAGGAGCTGCTCTGCCCTCTCCACTGAAAAGTGAGGGGAAAAGAAGATGTGGTACCACCTTTCCCAGGGAAAAGATAAGAGTTTGGAGGCACTGATAAGCAGTCTCACACGTGTGAGAGGGGATGGATGGGGATGAACTCTGTTCTTCCCCTTCCAGTACAAGATCCTGGGTGCTGTCCAGGGAAGCTGGGGGAGCCCAGCTGGGAACTAGCCAAAGGGCTCCCCAAGACAGGCCTGAGTCCAGCCCAGCCGGAGCTGCTGTCCCTGCGGAGGGGGATCCCTCCCACTCTCCCTCTGTTTCCTCTCCTAGAGGCACCTGAGCCCTCCCCAGTGGAGAAGACTCTGTTTCTCTGTGGGGCTGGTTGGCCATCCAGAGGGTGAGTGCTGCGTGGGCAGGAGCAGACGAGTCTCCTGCTGTCCCAAGAAACTCATTTGTCTGCTTTTCTGCTGCGGGCCTGCAGCTTCCACCTCTTTCCAGCCCGCTCCAGTGCCGCTGGCTCCCTGGACCTTCCTGCTGCAGGGGCTGCAGCGCCACAGGATGTGTGCTGTGGGTGCGTGTCGTTCCTGGAGACCAGAGCTCACCAGTGCTCTTGTAATACTATTTTGCTCTAAAACTGGCTTTTTAAAAGTCTCTTGTCTGTTAAATGTTAAACACCTAAAAAAGTAGAACACCTAAAAGCCTTGTTGAAACAGTTCCTGACGCTTCCCAGCTGCCAACAGTCCGTTTGTTTCCTCACCGTGTGTTTGCTGCGCAGATACCTGTTGGGGGGGGTGGTGCGGAGCCCCCGCTCTATTTCCATTGCAAATTCTTCTCGCTGAAAAGGGCTTGGGTGTGTTTCCTGCAGCCAGTTCCTCACTTTTCCCTGTCGGCAGTCGTTTGGGAGGGACGAGGAGGAAGAGGAGAAGGGAAATCGAGAGATGTGTTCTCCCTGGGTGGTTTTCGGCCCGGTACGTAGCAGCAGAGCTCAGGCTGGCACCGCCCTGTTCTCAAGGGATGAACAAGACCACCTTTCAGCAGTGGCTGCCCCCTTCTTGTGTCTGGGCTTTGAGTGGGGAGCACAGCAGCGGTGCTCAGCCTGCCCCTCTGCTCCCAGCCTGCAGCTCCCGTTGCTTATCAGAGCATCCTCCTCTCTGCTGGCAGTGACCCACTTGTGGTTTCAGGAGGGTAATGGGTGAGCAGGGCCCCTCTTCCAGCACTCCACATTCTCCTGCTGGGTGCACCCTGCTTCCCCAGCCCCTCTGCCCAGGGAGGCTGGGCTGGGCTGGGGGGAGCTGCCAGCTCTGACAGCACAACACAAAGACTCGGCAGGAGACCAACAGCTTCCCCATCCCAAACCTCTGCTGGAAGCTTTTTGTCTCACTGAGGACCCTGGATGGGAAGTCACAGTGACCAAATTCAGTTCCCAGTTTTACCAGCCACTGATGGCTTTGGGCCAGGCCCTCAGCTTGTTTGCATCTCCTCGGCCTGTCTGTACAATGCGGAGGATGCTGTTTCTGTCTGTGCATGGCCACCAGCTCCAGCACTAGGTGCTCCGTGTCCTGCAGCTTGGCGCTGAGATCTGAATTTGTCCCTTCTTATGCTGTTGAGCAGGGTGCTGGGCTGCTGCGATCCACTGTGGTGTGATGGCAGGACTGACGAGTCCTGGGAGAGGCCGTACCTTTTCTCAGCAACTTGCCTTCGCCAAGAAGACCAGGCAGGAGGCATCAGGTAGCTTAGGAAACGAGCCTGGAGACAGCATCTATTGTAATCCCACCCGATACTGGGCAGCATTTGGCCCAGCGCCTGATGTCCCTGTTAATAGCTGTAATTACAGAGATCCACTTATCCTGGCGCTACGGCCTCATCTGGTCCAAGCTTCTGCTTCGCTGCACCTCATATCTTGTGGGAAAATCAATACTCGTTTGGGCCTGAGTCTGGCAAGTCCAGAGGTTGCTCGGAGCCGGGGTTTGTGGTTGCCTGCAGTCTCTGTTATTATTGTCTGTAATGTGAGCTGGGTTTTACCCTTCCCCGGGTTCCGTCATCTCTTCACGCGCTCTGGGCACACCACGCTGCCTGCTGCCCGTCCCGCTTCTGCTTATAGAGGAGCTTTAGTGCAGGGGGAGGTTAGAAGCTGCCTCTGAGCTCTGCCTTGGCCTCCCCGTTGCACAAAGTGTGTTCTTGACTTGTTTTTCTGAACAAGGCTGGGAGAAGCCACTGTGCCAGGATGAGGTGGATTGCTGCCAGCCCAGGCGGGGAAGCGTCTGCCTCTGAGCCACCTGCTCAGCCTGGGAGGCTGGAGAGGAGATGAAAGCGGAGGAGCCCTGGCAGGCTGCAGTCTTCTGCAGCGAGAGCTCTTCCTCCCCCACGCTGCTGTCCCACAGCGTTGGCAGAGTCAGCACTAGGTCCTAAGCCCTTCCTGCAGGAGAAGAGCTCAGGTTCTGTTTAATCGTGCGCTGTCGCCCCAGCCTGCTTCGCGGCATGTCCGTGCCTTCGTGCATGCGCCTTGCCCAGGCCTGCAGACAGAGCTCCAGCCTCCTCTTTCCCCGCGCAGGCTGCTCCTGCTCGTCCGGAGTCTCAAACAGCACCAGAGTGTCAGATGATACTCCACAGGCATCGGTTAAAAACTGCCTTTGGTTTCTTCAGACTGCTGGCCCTGCTGGGCTCAGACAGCTGGTGTCCCCAGGTGGGACGTGGGTGCTGCCCAGGAGGTCTCTCCCATCCGCCCGTCATTTTCAAAGGGGGATCTTCAGCCGCGGGAGGTGTCTCTTCCCTGCCCGTTTCCATCAGACCGGCAGCAAGGAACACGCAGAGCAGCAGGTCTGCTTTCTGTGGAAGTGCGTTTGGAAGGTTGGTTCTTCTGCAGAGACTTGCTGGGGCGGGCTCCTTGTCTTCGGGGAGAAGGGCAGAGCGGTGACGGCTCCGGGAAGTGAAGACTCTGCTGCGATTCACGAGCATGTCCCAGAGGTCCCGAGGGCGTGGGTCCCCATGCCACGCTCGTGGTGCTGGAGACACGGGCACATGCAGTCCTGGTTTATGAGCTCCTGAGATAAGGGACCTGCTGGTCTTTCCTGGGGGTCTGGAGGTTTTGGTGGTCACGTTGGCTGGGGGGGCA
>NW_010414917.1:23863-26020 GCF_000710305.1 Buceros rhinoceros silvestris
CTGGAGTAAGCTGGCAACAAAGAACGTTAGTCAGGACATTTATGACTTGGGAGGGCGAGTGAGAACAGCATAGCCGGACCTGCTCACTGCCGACGGCCGGCGTTTGGTCGGGTGGTCTCTGGCAGCAGGGTTGTGTTCCAGAGGTGCTTCAGCTGGAAGCCGTGTGGGGCTGGGCCCACCGCAAGGGCCCATCCGTGCCTGTCGTGGACCTTGTGCCAAGCCATGGCTTGCTCCTTGCTGCTGGGACATGTTCCTGGCTGCGGTGGAGAGGCAATCCCTCCCTCGCAGACCTGCCTGCGCCTCAAACCTGCCCGCAGCTTCAGCTGTTCTCCTCGCAGGTTTCGCCATGGATGTGTGCTTGCTCCTTGCTGCTGGGACATGTTCCTGGCTGCTGTGGAGAGGCAATCCCTCCCTCGCAGATCTGCCTGCGCCTCAAACCTGCCCGCAGCTTCAGCTGTTCTCCTCGCAGGTTTCGCCATGGATGTGTGCCTGTCTTTTG
The DNA here is from genome assembly GCF_000710305.1 of Buceros rhinoceros silvestris. Classification (NCBI taxonomy): domain Eukaryota; kingdom Metazoa; phylum Chordata; class Aves; order Bucerotiformes; family Bucerotidae; genus Buceros; species Buceros rhinoceros. The sequence goes on from NW_010414917.1 coordinate 24,363, forward strand.
AGCCTCCTACGCAATGTCATTCCTTGCCCCCTTTCTTTTTTCCCTCTGGAGCAGTATTTTTGTGCTCAGTCTCTTGGAACAGGCTGCCTCTTCCGTCGCATCTGAAGAGCTTGCAGAGGGTGGAAGAACCATTCTGTTCCTCTTTGCCTTTTTCCCCCTTTTCCCCAATAGAAGACATGTATTATCTCCAAGTCATTTCTCCAAGGCACAGCCACCATATACAACTTTTATTCCATCTTTGGCATCCCTCTCTCTTTATTTTCATCCATGGGCTGCATTGTTTGAGTTCTGCGGGTATGCAGCCAGCAAGCCAACAACAAGCATGTTGGGTTGGATTTGGAGCCCACTTGTTAATTGAAAAGGCAACAGGAAAATTAAAGCGAAGCACGGGCTGGGCTGTGACTGGTAGCAGAGCACCAGCTCGCCAGCCTCATCTCCCTAATCTCTTTCAGGCTCGGCAGGCCACAGAGATCGTCAGCATTTTGACCCGTGAGTGAAAACGAAAGGTGGCATTTCACACCGCCAGAGCAGTTCCTTCCGTCCCTCCGGAGGCTGAGTGTTGTGACGCTAGTGACGGTCTTGTGCATGAGCAAGCGGAGGAGTCGGGCGGTCACCAGGGAGAGCCAGCAGGGTTTGCCTGGACAACATTCTGCAATCACTGAGCAGGATTCCTGGCTTCTGGATGTGGTGGACTGAGGCAGGGGTTGTTCTCCCTGAGGGCTCAGACCGCTTCTGCCTGCAGGCATCTCTGCCGAAGGGAAATAAAATCAAACACTGTGGCACTTGTCATCTAAGGGCTCCTCGGTGCCAAGGGACAGGGCTTTTGGAGGAAAAGGTCCCCAGTCTGAGATGTGTCTGAAGAGATGTGCAGAGGTGAAACTGCCTCCTGATGCCTTTAAAGCAGAGGCTCCCGATGGCCAGGTGAACATTTGGTAATGAACAGCTGTAAAAGTCCCGTTGTGGCTGGTCTCAGCGTGGCAGTGCTGCACAGAAAGCTGATTCTTGGCTTTGGGTGGCTTGGTGTTGATCCTCGGGGAGCAACAAGGGAGGACAACACAGAGAAAGCTCCTTCAGTGATCCTGCTGGAGGGGCGTTGGAGCCTTCCTCGCAGTGAATGCGTTGAAAACCCACTGCTAATCCCTTTCGCTTGACAGCTGAACTCTTCTGGAAACGGTGGTGGTGCGATGGGTCGTACTGATGGAGCCAGGCCCCCCGGGTTCCTCACCGCTGCTTCTGCTGAGGGAGTTTCACAGTCAGGTGCCCAGGCCACCTCTCCCCCTGCAGATGAATCTCTGTGCTGGAGAAGAGGGGCTGTGAAGAATATCAGGCTGGGTCTCTGGGTAGCACCTGTAACCTCGCACCTCCCCCTGCGTTAGGTCTGAGCCCCACGAAAGCTTGCGCCAAGCATCCTCACTTCTGCGAAAGGAGAAAGCTTTGCATGGGCAAAGCTTCGTGCTGCCCAGCCTGTGCAGGCAGGGGAGAAGATGAGGAGATGTCTCTTCTGCACTCACCTATGCTTTCATCCCCACCCTGCAAGACACGGGGATGCTGGTGCCCACTGGGGCTGGGCGCTTGCTCTCCCAGCTTCCTGCACGAGGCTGGCAGATGTTTCTTGTTTGCTGGAGCTGCGTGGCTTCGGCTACCGGGCTGGGGGCAGC
>NW_010414917.1:26132-27991 GCF_000710305.1 Buceros rhinoceros silvestris
GGAAGCACTCGGCGAGGCTTTCCTAGACAGCTCTGAACGGGAGCCAGGAGCCCTCGCTACAGGAGAAACTCCACAAGGTCAGGAAACAGAGCAGCGGCAGCTCTGGCTCCACGCTGGGGCTGTTGGCTTGGCACGCAGGTCTCAGCCCTCCTCTTCCTGAGTGGCTCTCCTCCTCCTCGCCATCTCGCTCAGCTGTTTGAGGGGCGGTACAGTTGAGTACCGCAGAGGTGATAAATTCGGGTAGGCAGGGAAAACACCAGACAGTGACTGGGTCAGCCTTTCAGAGCTCGAAGAGCTTGCTGAGGGTGGAAGAAGGGCTGTTCCAGCCCGACATGGGACTGGGAGGCCGTGCTTTCGTGTTCCCTCTGTTATTTTGTGGTCAGCTCTGTCTGGGCTCTGCGGTAGCAGCTGAGAAATGGTAGCTCCTGTTGATCCTCCTCTGGAAATCCTCCCATCAGGAGGAGCTTTCACAATGATCATCAGGCTGTAAACCTCCGTCTGGTCTGTCCCCAGACTGAGCCTGAAAACCAGGGTCATCTGTTACCATCTCTCTGGCAGGAGCACACTCTCTCCTTCGTGACTCTGCTCTTCAGGAGAGCCAAAACCATTGTCTTTGGGAGGGCTGTTCCTTGAGGCAGCCCTGTGATGTCCCTGTGTCATTGAGGAGCAGCCACCCCTGCACTGAAACCCGTGTGTGCATCGATGAGCAGCCTTGCTCCTCCCACGCTCGGGAGCAAAGGGCGTGATGGGGAGCCAGGAGATGGTGTTGGCGAGGTCAGCTGAGGGGTAGGACCAGCAGTAGGGTAGGTCTGCCCTCAGCAGGTAGAGCTGCCTGCCTCGAACAAAGCCTGGCCCTCTGGAGATCCCCGCTCTCCTGCAGCCTGTGGCTCGGTTCTCACTCCTGGAGCATTTGCATGTGCTCTGACGAGCGGCTGAGTCTGCAAGCTGCCTGCGAAGAGCTCGGGTCGTGGATCCTCTGGGTGGCGGAGGTGCAGCGAGCTTGTCTGAACATAGATTTCAGCAGCCGCTGATTTGAGCAGCTTGCGCGCCTGGAGCTGTCCGTCATTCCCCTCGCTCTCGCTCTGCATTAGGACCTGTTCTGCAGCGATGGCACCTGATGAAACAGTCGGGTGGGCTGGAATCACCGCCCTCTGCGAGCTGCAGAATCCCTGCTGCCGTTGCCGGGGCGCGGGTGGCGTGCAGAGCGCTGGGGAGGGACCTGAGGCTCCAGCGCCTGCTGGGTACGCTGCGAGTGAGCAAACACCCGCGTTGCAGGGTTCTCGCCTGTCAGTCGCCCGTGAGCTGGCTGCGAGGGTGAGGAGCAGTAGCTTTTCTGCCCTGCTGTTCCCCAGCCTCTTGGGAGGGTGCGGAGCAGAGAGACGTGGGTCTGCGTTTCGCTGGAGGAGCCAGGGCTCGGAGCTGTGGGCTGGGCTGGTGGTGTGCAGGGCTTGCTGGTGCATGGTTGCCCCTCCGCTGCGCAGCACAGCTCAGCGGCTCTGCTGGGATCGGGAGCAGAAGACCCTTCAGCTGCCTTGGGTGACCACCTCGGCCCCACCTCCTGCGTGTGGCTGGTGTGGGCTGGGGGACAGGCCAAGCAGGGCTTTCCGCTGGGTTGGTCTTGAGGGAAGCCCCCCTCCTCAAGGAGACCCGTGTCTTCTCCTCCCCATGTTCAGTCTAGGCTTTTCTTGCTGCCTTAGTAAGTCCTGTAGACCTGCATGGTTGAGCAATTCCCCTTGAGCATTGTTGTGGCAGCTGCTCCACCATCAGCTCCACATGCAGAGCAAGGTCCATCGTAGCCACTGCAGGCCTTTATTTGTGGCTGGCGGGGTGGTTTCTAGGGGGTGGTGGTACCCCCGCTC
>NW_010414917.1:28116-28403 GCF_000710305.1 Buceros rhinoceros silvestris
CTAGGGGTTGCTGATCTCCCTGCTCAGTATGAAAGATGGGAGCTGGTTGCAGAGCTTCTTCAGACCCTCAAGACCCCTCTGTGTTCAGCTGTGAAGCAAACCCCTCCTGGCCAGCAGCGCTGCTGGAGCTGGTCAGTCAGTGTTGGCTCTCAGTCCCCGTTTCAGCCTGTCCCCATCCCTCTGGAACTGTCTCTTCCCATGCAAGAGAGACGAGAGGCCTGGGGTGGGGATCTCTCTCGTCCCTGGGAAGCAGCGAGGGGGAGAAGCTCATAGATGTGAGCAGAGCG
>NW_010414917.1:28548-28912 GCF_000710305.1 Buceros rhinoceros silvestris
TGTGAGCAGAGCGACGGGCGTGTGGTCCCTTCGATTGTCTCCTGCAGCCTTGCTGTCAGCCCGCGTCTCTTCCTTGGCTGCCAGCGCAGAGGCACGTCGGACTCCTCTGGGAAGCAGCGGCACTTTCGGGTGTGGACCTCGGGTATTACGTTACCTCCCCTCATTTCCCCCACCAGCACCACTCTTCCACCACGTTTAACAACCTCCAGCAGTGAAAAACAGCCCAGGAACCTGCGTGGCACCGTGTTTGTGCTCTGGATGCTTCTTTGCACCCCCTCCCTTGCCCTTCTTCAGGATCCTGGCTGCGAGAAGGGCACGGGCTTTGTTTGCCTTCCCTTTGCTGCCGAGACCGCGGCTCAGGGCA
>NW_010414917.1:29132-29480 GCF_000710305.1 Buceros rhinoceros silvestris
GTGCTCTACGGCTGCGGTCAGGTGGGCGTCGGAGGCCGAAGGCTCTGCCCTCCTCTCCATTAGATCTTTGCTGCGTTAGCAGGCGCATCCCATGCAGGCTGGGTCTGGGGGGTCGTGGGCCAGCCCAGCTCTGGGCCTTTGGGAGCAGTGCCAGTGAGCCCCAGGAGGGGGTGGAGGGATTTCAGTGTCGTGGGGGGGTCCAGTCCGCCTGCAGCAGTAACGCAGGCTGCGTCTGACAGCGACCTGCCAGGGGGACCGTGACCTCATCTTCTGGCTAACCGGTGCCTTTTGGGTGGCTTCCCCTGGGCTCGCAAATGATGACAGCAGGCGAGTGTCTGACCCCGAGGT
>NW_010414917.1:29610-33851 GCF_000710305.1 Buceros rhinoceros silvestris
TGGCTTCCAGTGGGCAGGGGTTGCAGTCCAGCGTGGGTGGATTTCTATTTAAACCTTTGGGGTTTTGTAATCTTCCTGAGTTAAAGTTCCTCTTTCTCAGCAGCATTGGCGCAGAAATTTAAGAGGGGTGGGGTGGGTGGGGATTTTTCTCCTGCTGCTGCAGAATGTGGTTTGCTTGTCCTTTCCCTCCGCATCATTCCCGTGACTACTGACCGTGCCCTGTGGACAGGCCATCGCACGGGAGCGGGGGTGCCCCTTCCGCAGTCGTCCTCCCTGTGGTGATGGCCAGCATGGCTGGAGGCTGGGCAGAGGGTGTGGATGTGCCATCGTCTCAAACCTGCTCTGTGGTTCAGGTTTAGTGAAGGCTGAGGGTGAAGACGTGGAGCCAGCGGTGTATTGGGGGGGGTGTGGTGTGAGACTTCTTCCCTGCTCCTGTGGGCATTGGCATCCAAACCGCATTGGCCAAGGCTTTTAAATCTGTCTGATGATGTTGGATCTCCAGCTTGAGATAAGGCAAATCGGAGACAGCGCTGAGCACTCCCAGAAAACCAGACCTCTTAAACGGGTTATGATAGGGTTTGCTTTTGATTTCCAGAGCCTGTACCTCAGGCTCCTGATCAGTAACACTCCTTTACCTCTTGACGTTTGCCTGGGGAACGTGTGCGGTTTGCATCCAGCCGTCGGGCTGAAGGATTGCAGCACTTCACGGGACCAGCACGGTTTTGTTTGCAGTCTGATGGGTTATTCTGCCCGTTTTAAAGTAACCTTCATTACCAGCAGAGGATTAGGTGAAACAGTTCTGGATGCTGCAGTTCCTTGCGGGACTTTAGACCACGTTTCATGGTTTTAGGTGAGGCTGTCTCCCCTTGGAGACCCTAGTGTGTCAGACCATAAAAGCCAAAGCAGGATCCAAAGTGGATTCTGGAGACACAGCACGGTGTGACAGACTGAAATCAGTGTAATTTGCTTTGGCCAGATCCCCAGTGTGCTGGGTGGGAAGAAGGTAAGAAAGCTCTTGACCCATGGGGCGCACAGGCCATCCCAGCATCACCCCATTTCCAGGCCAGGCTCGCCAGGGTGGTACGTCTGTGAGCTTGGGGTGAGAAGCCAGGGAGGTCCTGGAGCAGAGCTCCCTGTGCTGGCAACTGCGTGGACAGTTTCATAAAGCAGGTTGCTTACCTGGTGTTGGCTCACTGGTTTTCATCCCAGGGAGCGAGGGGTGGCTCCTCACCACCCAGGATAGCAGTGAGGTGGGTTTAACTTGTCCCATCGTCAATCCCTGCTGAAGTCAAGCAACTTAAAAGAATGTTAAAACCTTCAGGGGTGCGACCCTTCACCTCTGTTGAAGAGTTTGATGCCTCTGTGTGACGGCATGTCAGATCCCAGAGCTCCGCGTCTCCACCTCGCAGCGTTTGGGCGCACCTGGCATGTGCAGGAGATGTTGGGAGCACCTGCTACCGAGGAAGAAGGCCATGCTTTGTGTATTTGTGCCTTCTCCAGCAGAAAAGGGGGGCTGAACGGTCTGCTCCGCTGCAGAGCGGGCGGTGACGGCGAGAGACCCCCTCTCCTAACACGGCAGCTGTTTTCCCTCGCAGGTGGTGGTGCTCCTGGGAGCCCTGAGCTGGGGTCGGCTGGAAGATGACCGAATACAAGCTGGTGGTGGTGGGAGCTGGTGGTGTCGGGAAGAGTGCTTTGACGATACAGCTCATTCAGAACCATTTTGTGGATGAGTATGACCCCACGATAGAGGTAAGCGAGGTCGGGGTCTGGGGGCATGGGGTCGGTCTGTCTGCTCCTCCTTTTGCTCTTCTCCACCTTGCCTCCCACCTAGAGCGTTCCCGTCTTGGTGTCGAGTCTGAACTTCAGTTCCTTTGCTTCGCAGAGCTATTCCGAGTCGCTGCACACACGTTCTGAGGTCGCAGTGACCGATTTGTGCCTCCTGTGATGGTTGCTGGGGAGAGATGGTGAGGGAGGCAGAGCCGCAGCGCAGAAGTCCTCCTTTCTGATGAGACAGCAGCGCAGGGAGGGGTTGACAGGTTGGGACTGAAGAGCCACTTTGCGCCTGTGCTTCCATTTCTCCTCCTGTGAAATCAGAGTAAATATATTGACTTCTCGAGCAGGGTGTTTGGAGATTTACTGATGACATGGGCTTTATCAGAGCTGGGCTGCGTTATGTATGTGCTGCAGCTTGAGCGAGATGTGCTGAGCAGCTGAACCGTTCCGGTTCCCGGCACGTGGCCTCTGCTCCATCATGAGGAGTTAAAGGTTGGCGTATGGGTCTTGCAGTCGGTGTGGATGGCTCAGCACCCTGACTGGAGGAGCAGGCAGGCACCATGTGCTCCTCCAGGCTGTGCAGAATGGGGGTCTGGTCTTCAATATCCATGACACTATTATGAGTTTTTTTACTTAAAAACCTGCTCCATTCTGCTGCTGCTTTCAGCGTTGTTGGTGAGGTGCTATTGACCCCCTGCATGACTTGCACCTTCGTTTGCGGGAGGTGTGGGCAGCAGCCGCTGCTCTGCATGAGGAGTAAGTCCACCCTGGGAAGGGAAATGACGGCTCTGTCATGCCTCTTAGACAATAACCTCCCTGTCTGCAGTCCTGAAGGATTCTCTACCAGATGTGTCTAAATGCAGCTGTGGTTGCCGCAGTTATTATTATCATAATGGCTAAAAGGCCCCAACTGGGACCGTAAATCTATTCTGGTAGGTGTTGTGTGTGTAGTCCCCACCCTGAAGAGCTTTCAACTCAAATAAACAAGCAAGACAAGGCTTGGTAGAAAGGCAGAAATAGTCTTACAGTCCTACGGCCGGGAAGGAGAGAAAGCACTTAGAAGCACGTGCTCTTACGTCATTTGGCCAAGGTCACCTAGCAAGCCCGCGGCAGAGACTGGAACTCGACTCAAGGGCTCCTGAGCCTCAGTGCTTATGGACACAGTTACCTTCTTCCTCAGCATCTCTCTCCTCGTGCTCGTCACCAGCAGCATCCTGTGCGTTTCACAGAAGCCTGTTCCAGCTTGTCTGCTGGATGGAGAGCTGCCGATGGAGAGCAACCTCCCCGAGGAGACCCCTGCACGGGTGGGTCCTCTCTGGGCCTCAGGGTGGGCAGAGGCAGCTCTGACCCAGTGAAGCGCTGGGTTTTGGCATCCTATTATTTTTGCCTCCAGCCGCCTGTACGCACCCTGCAGGGAATTTTCTCCCTGTAAACAGGCAGCGGGGAATGCAAACCTTGCATGGCATTTCCCAGCACACCCTCCTTCCTCCTGCCATGCCCGGGAGATGCCTGCTCTCCTCCCCTGTTCCCCCCAGCCCCACTCTGCTCTCCTCCTCTCCTAAAACAGCCAAGAGCTGCTCTTCACCCCTCTCGCCCGAGGTGCTTCTCTGCTTGCAGGTCCCACCAGACCTGATGCCCTTGGCTGTGCCCCACATCCCCCTGCCCATCCTGTCATTCCAGGCTCCTTTTAGTTATGCTTCATGTTATGGGGATTTGGGACGCACAGAATGTTACCTGCCAGCCATCCAAATGTGACCAAGAAACCACCCTCCTGTGACGAAGCTGCTTTGGATGGTGCGCAGGAGCTGGCGGTGGCTGTTCGGCCAGCTAATGAAGAGCCCAGCAGTGCTGGAATGAGCAGGGTAGAAGGGGGAAAAGAGAGTCTGTGTGCTCGGAGCACGGGCTTTCCCCATCGCTTGAACGAACTGGGCGCACGCTGTGCCGCACAGGGGTGTCGGGCTGCACTGAGGTGGTGCTCCCCAGGGCTGGAGAGATGGAGAAATGAGTCGGTCCCCTGTCTGGGACAAAGTCCCTGGCTGAGTGCCTGATTCACTGGTGCAAATGTCCTGTTTGTAGCTCAGTGCTGACCCACTACAGCACACACTCGTGCGCCTGCTCTGGGGCTGCCGAGCAGCCTTCAGACCTTTAGTTTGGGAGCAGGAGGGCCGAGGCACCGAGGAGGTGTGAGCTGCTGGCAGCGTCATGAGGCGACTGAGCGGGGATGGTGTAGGGAGTCAGACTGGGCTGGGAGACTCCTCAGTTCATCTGGCGTTTGACAAGGGCTCCTCTTAGCCTGGGCTCCCAGCACAGCCAGGGGGCTCCCAGCGTCCAGCCGGGATCCTGAGTCTGAGCCCTGGCAGATGTTGGGACTTCACAGCGGGGTCTGTCCGCTTTCCCCTGTGCATGGAGGTGTGGTGGGACGTGGCGGGCTGCAGGGCACCAGTGGCCAGACGCGTGGGCTGGTGGCA
>NW_010414917.1:34008-39395 GCF_000710305.1 Buceros rhinoceros silvestris
GCGCGTGGGGTGTGGGCTGCTGCCTGTGCAGTGGCAGCCAGGTCACCTGGCAGCGTGGTGGGGGTGGCTGAGCCACCATCCAGAGCATCCTGGGCAGGGGTTGGATGAAGCTGCACACAAAGCAAGGGTGTCCCCTTCCTTTGGGGAGTGGGGTGCTAAGCAGCCTGTTAGTGACCTGCGCCGAGGTGTGGTCCTACTTCTCCCTAGTTGTGCTGTCCACTGGTGAGACCTCCCGTGACCGAGGACTTGGTGATTCATTGCCGCCACGTGTGCCAAGAGCCCAGTCCTCTGGACACCAGCCAGGGTGAAGGGTGGGAGGGTGCTCTGCAGTCACCTTTGCCAGACTTTGCCAGACACTGGGACACTGGGGGTGGAACCAGTGCTCTTCTCCCTTGCACCAAGGAGGCTCCGGGTACTTTATTGATCAGAAATGGGAGCACATCCCCGCAGGGCAGCCTGCCAGTGGCCTTCAGAGCGGTTGGCTGCGGGCCAGCCCATCACTCCACACTTATTCCTGGTGGGTCAGCAGTCCCCTTCTGGGGAAGGCACAGCGAGAAGGTCGTGGCAGAGCAGATCTCATCCCCCCGATGTAGCAGCCCTCTCCGCAAGGTGAGGAAGGACTTTAATTATCCCCAGTAGATGACGTTGTGGTAGAAATGAACCAAAGGGTGGAGGCCAAGTTGGCTCCATTCCCTTTCCGTGCCGCTACTGGTCCTGTCGGTGACCTTTGCTGCGTCGGCTGTTTTTCTGCAGAAGCTCATCTGATAACATTGTTGTGGTCGTTGGAAGAGCAGCAGACGTTTGAATTCATTTTGAACTGCAGCCGCAGCCTCTGCGAGCGCCTGCAAAGGGCTGTTGTGGTCCTATTGCTGACTTGCACCATCTCCATACCCTTGGTTTTGGCTTCGCCCTCCTGCTGAGAGCCGAGGACGCTGCGCTGCACCCGGGGGACGGCTGTTGGAGAGGGTTGAGGCTGCTCCTCATGCCCGCTGCTGAGACACAGGAGAGAGGCGCGGTGGGGAGGAGTGGTGGTGCTTTGAGGGGCTGCCTTGGAGAGGAAACCTTCTGAGGGCTGCCCTGGGTGGTTTCCAGGCCTCTCGCATCTGCGATCAGTCGCAAGTGTCTCTGCTGCAGGGAAAAACCCCAACTTCAAAGGACCTGCCTGGATAGTCCCTACCTCCTGCAGCCCTCTGGGCACAGACTGGTTGAGGGAAACACCCTCCTCACAACGGTGATGTGTAATGGTTTTTTTCTCATGTTTGAAGAAGAGGTTTACCGTCACGCCCAGTTTGCAGCCTTACTGGTGGCATATGGCTTCTGGTGCCTGATCTGAGTGCGTTGGATGGAGGTGCTGGGTTTCCAGGTGATCTTAACCTCCTTCCAGCCCTGTAGATCGCGGATGGTGGCTGGGAGCCTTGGCTGGCCGGAGCCACCTTTCCTGGGTGACGCCGGCCAGCACCTGGGCAGGGCGACAGTGGAAGGGCTTAGCTGGGACTCACTGCAGCTGGGGAAAAGAGCTGTCAAGGGCTTCGCCTGTGGTGGAGACCAAGCTGCCCCTGGTCTGCCAGAGGCAGGGCTGGCAGAGCGAGCCAGGGGCTGTCTCTGTCTCCTCTGTTGCTTTGCCAGAGAAAGGGAAACCTGCTCAGCTGCTCCTTCTTTCTTTCCACCCTTCTCCTTTCTCTCCCATTTTTTAAAAAGTCTGAGTCGTCTGTTTAATGGGAGCTAAACCTCCTGGCATCGTCCCAAGGGTGCACTCGGCTGGACCCCAGCCCTGCCTGAATGCATCCTTCTCCCTTTCTCTCCCTCTCCTGACCTGCAGGATTCCTACAGAAAGCAAGTTGTCATCGATGGCGAGACCTGCTTGTTGGACATCCTGGACACCGCAGGGCAAGAGGAGTACAGTGCCATGAGAGACCAGTACATGCGAACGGGGGAAGGGTTCCTCTGCGTCTTCGCCATTAACAACACCAAGTCCTTTGAAGACATTCACCAGTACAGGTCGGTGGCCGGGGAGACGCCCCTTCCCCCTCGCCTTGCGCAGAGGGGCGGCCCGGCCGCTGCACCCTCCTGCCCTCCCTTTAGATCAGGCCCCGCGGCGGAGGCAGCGGCTGCTGGCAAAGACGATTAGCTCAAGTGGCCCTTCCCCAGGGACGAGGCAGAGCAGACGGCTAATGTCAGGGACTCCAATAAAACCCGTCCGAAGGGATCGCCTGTGGCCCTTGGGGACTCGGTAATGTAATGTTTAAGTGTTTATGGTGCCTAAAGAGAGAGCTGATCCTCTGCGACCCCCTTCCTCCCCTCCCTAATTAATGGAATTGCTTTGTTAGTGCCATCGATCTCGGCTGGGTCCGGCAGCTGGGAGAGGAGGCTGGGGCGGGCTGGGAGAGCCACTTCTGCGCTGGCAGCCGCTGCGGCGAGGCCACGGTCTGCTGGCCACACACAGGGGAGAGCAGCCCTGGCCCGTTGGAGCTCGGGTTCCTCCAGAGCAGAGGCGAGGCAGGAGGAGAGGCAGAGCCCCAGCGAGTTGGCGAGCCCGGGAGGATGTACTGGGGGGGCAGTGGCAGAGCAGGGAGCCCACCCCGGTGTGGTCCTGCTTTGGCTGCACCCTCCCGCTTCTCCCCACTGCAGAGCCAAGGGTATGATGCAGACATGGGAAGCTTCCCTGCCTACCTTGGTGCTACCTTGAGGAGGGGTCTGTCTGCTCGAAGCCTCTTTTGCGGTTTGGTTGATGGGAGGCACTTGTGGAGGCTGCAGGAGGTGGCTCTGCCTGTGCCTGCTCTGCCCGCTGCCCACCACCGAAACCCCAGTCCAGAGGGTCCTGCAGCTCCCGGCGCAGGCACAGCCCTGCTCCACAGTCGGAGGCACTGCTTGCGCCCGCGAGGTCTCTGGTCCCGGCTAGCAGGGCTGGCTGCCCAGTACGGCCCGGCTGGGCTGACTGAGCTTGTTCCAGCTGAACCGGAGGACGAGGGATGGGGTTTTCCTAAAGCGCTGAGGGTTGAGCAGGATTCACCCGCGGCCGGGGCCTGTGGACTGCTCTGGGGAGGCTCAGTCTCAAGCCCCAGGTTCACTCATGGTGTAAATCACCGGCTTTCATCTCGTGTCACCGGTGCTCTCAGTGTTCTCCCTCGAGAAGGGCTGGCTCTCCGCCTCAGGGACCACCAGGAGGTTTCTCCTTCCAGCTAAGTGTAGCCTGAGCACTAACTTGCTGAGGAGGATGTGACATGGAACATCTCCCTGGCTTTGTGGCACATCGTACACCATCTGACCTCATCCCCCCGTTCTACTGCGCTAGAAAAAGATGATTGATTTTTTGTGTGTGGTACATGTCCAGCTGCTCTTGGGTGGAAATGTGAATGCAATTAAACTGCAGAATCAGCATGTCAAATAGCGCTTTTATTAGTTACATAAAACCACGTGAAATGTTCTGGGTGCAGGAGCAGGAAAGAGGAGAGCTGGCTGGTGTCTGAAGCTGGAGGATTTATTGAGCCAAGGAAGTTACTAGCTATCAGGGGGGAATTGAGTGGATTGTTTGTGGTCATAATGGCCTTTAAAACTTCTAGAAGTGGTAGATCTCATCCTCGCCCACCTCGTGTAAATCCCAGGTTGGAAGAAGAAGCTTTTTGGCTTCCCAGTTGGTTTCTCAACTTTGAGTGACCCGAACTAAACTGGGAGGAAGGAAATAGTGCCTGAGCATCTGCAGAAAAGGTTACTGCTGCCAAGAGCTGGTTTTGCAGCTCAGTGAACCCTGGGTGCAGGTGATTGTCCCCGTTCAGGCGGATTCCTTGTTCTGAAATGCTGGAAATAACACAGGTAACAGCTTGAGCATTCATTTTTATTTAGCTTAAACTATCTTAAGCTCAGATCTTGATATAGATGGATGCAGTTTCAGGCTGTGTTTTGTAAACAGCTGCTTTTAAAGAGCAGAAGGATGGTTAGTTTTTGTTTCCACTCACTGTGCTTTACTCACTGAGGTCATTTACCTTCTCCTGAAGTCCAGCACCAGGCACTTGGCAGGGACAAAGCGTGACGGTTAATTCATCATGAAGAAGCTGGCGGAGGGTGCCCTGGAGCTGCCCGCCGCGGCCCTTCCTCCCTTCAGCTTGGCACCTCTTACTCTTGCAGGGAGCAGATCAAGAGGGTGAAAGACTCGGATGATGTTCCCATGGTGCTGGTGGGAAATAAATGTGACCTGCCAGCCCGGACAGTAGAGACCCGGCAAGCGCAGGACCTGGCCCGGAGTTACGGCATCCCCTACATAGAAACGTCTGCCAAGACCAGACAGGTAGGAGGAGGGGTTTAAACACAACCACCTTTTTCCTCTCTCTTCTCCAGTGCTGTCCCGGTGAGGCAGGAGTGGGCAGACGCCACCGTGCAGACAGACGGGTGCAAGGGCCGGGGCTGGTTCCTCCTCAAGGCCAAACGCTCCATCCAGACCTTCCCTCCCCTGCACGGGTCTGAGCCTCCGGTCCAGAGACAGGCGTAATTCCTGCTCTGGCAGCAGTGAAGATGCCTTCTCCAAGGGTCTGGAATGGCCCCTGTAGCCACTGCCGGTCAGCCCAGCTCTGGGGAGCGGGCAACCTCATCCATGGTCTGTCCTCGCAGAGCTACAGGCAGGACACGTGGGGCTCCCGGAGCACAGCGGTGGAAATGGAGCCGCCGCTACCTTCGGGGGTCTCCTGGGGGCTTTTCTCGTGGGTGGTAAACCTCATTCTGACTACTGACAGCCCAGCTCTGGGGAGCGGGCAACCTCATCCATGGTCTGTCCTCGCAGAGCTACAGGCAGGACACGTGGGGCTCCCGGAGCACAGCGGTGGAAATGGAGCCGCCGCTACCTTCGGGGGTCTCCTGGGGGCTTTTCTCGTGGGTGGTAAACCTCATTCTGACTACTGAAAGCTGAGGAATCTTGAGGACTTGAGAGCTCCTGGGCCTCCTGGTTGCTCATTCAACCTCGCTCTCCGTTCCATAGTCTTCCCAGCTTGGTTTCAAGCCTTTAACTCCACAGTCTGGACTGCTGGGAGACAGCACTGGGGATGCCCTAGGCCTAGGGACACCCACCCCTCTCCTCTCTGCTGTCCCCTCCCACAGCAGTGGGCAGCTGCTTCAAGGGGAGCTTTTCTTCCAGGGCGTTGAAGATGCCTTCTACACCTTGGTGCGGGAGATCCGCCAGCACAAGCTGCGCAAGCTGAATCCCCCAGATGAGAGCGGCCCCGGCTGCATGAACTGTAAATGCGTGATATCGTGACCACGGTGAGTTCTGGGGCCAGGAGGTGGGCTGCGGCGGGGCAGGAGGGCGCTGCAGACGCGCTCGTCTGCAGCCGAACGCAGCAGAAGCCGTTTCAGCAGCAGGGATTTTTTATTGAAAAACCCTTTTGACTGAAATGGCCTTT
>NW_010414917.1:39435-40083 GCF_000710305.1 Buceros rhinoceros silvestris
GAAGAAGCCGTTTCAGCAGCAGGTATTTTTTATTGAAACACCTTTTTGACTGAAATGGCATTTTTTTCTGCCAAAACACAGGTAAGTCAGGTTTCCCTGTGGCAGTGTGTAGGAGTACAGGGTGGTTTATTTCTCCCCCCTCATTTTGTGGAACAAAATTCTCCAGACCTGTCTCCCTGGGAGAGTCCCGTGTTCCTCAGAAGAGTTTTCCCCGTCCCGTCTCTCCCCTGGGGTGCGTGGAGCCGCTGCAGCCATCAGGGGCCGGTTTGCTGGTAGAAATGGTGCGAGCTGGAGCCAGAAACCCTGTTTAACAGACCGTCCGTGTTCACTTGCCTCGTTCTCTCCTGTCTCCTTTTTCCTTGTTGGCGTTTCTTTCGTGATGAGTTTATTGAAATCGTGGCAGTCCTGCTGGATAGCAGCAAGGGAGAGCTGCCTGCGGTGTCCCTGCATGAGCTGGGTGGCCTTAAGCCAAACACCTGGGAACATCTGGCTGAGTAACCAGCTCCTGCCATGGCAGGAGAGGAGAGAGGCACTGGGGACAGGGCTGTGGGAGAAGAGCCTGGGCGAGGATCGTCCTCAACTTCTTTTGGGGAGTCTCCCAAGCCCCCGGGCCGGCCCTTCACCCCTTTACACAGCTGCCGGAGCCCC
>NW_010414917.1:40207-40501 GCF_000710305.1 Buceros rhinoceros silvestris
CAAAGGGACGTGCGGTGTGTCAGGGATGGTGTTACGAGGGTCTCGCTGAAGCTGAGGGTGGGCAGCTGCTTCTCCTCCGTCGCTTTTGGAGCCAAAGGCTGTGAGCGCAGCAGAGCTCTTCCCCGAAGAAAAACAACAAACGCTGGCAGCGTTCGCTTCCTGTGAGCAAAAACACACCCCGGCACCCCACCCCTCCGCTCCCAGCCGAGGCGCGGGGTCTCCTGGGGGCCGAGCTGAGTGCTGTGCCCAGCACACTTACCGCTGCTGAGGGAGGTTTTCCAGAAGCTCGGGTAC
>NW_010414917.1:40844-41231 GCF_000710305.1 Buceros rhinoceros silvestris
GAAAGAGGGGCAGGGGAGGGAGGGAGTCCCTTGGAAACGCTCTCTCTGTAAGTGAGGGTGCCTTGTGGGCTGCCCACGTCTTTTTCTGGCGAGGCAGAACCTGGAAACCAGATGTCCCAGCTTATTCTAGCTGCAGCGGCCAAGAGCAGAGTGGGGTGGAGGGGGACCATCAGGGCACGCAAGGAGAAGCGAGGCAAGAACACGCTGGGCTTTGGGGAGGAGGAGGGTGCGCGTGTGGCCAGGGAGCTGGGGAATTGAGGCTGGATTGCCCTGGACTCACTGTGTGGTTCCCACCGTGCCTGGAGGAGGAAGAAAGCTCTCACCAAACAGTGCCCCTTCCCACGAGGAGGTCTGGGCAGAGGCAGGAGGGCTGGGGGGGGGGCCGGG
>NW_010414917.1:41392-41763 GCF_000710305.1 Buceros rhinoceros silvestris
CCAGCGCTCCCCAGAGCACACGTTTCCTCCAGCACACATGCGGAACCAGCTCCTGTGCAGCCCTTGGTGCGCCCGCTGTGGGCACTGGCAGGGTCACCCCACAGGGTGAGGGGTGGGTGATGGGAACAGCCCCCCGCCTCTGACGGTGCTAACGAGCATCCTCTTCTGGTTTCAGCTGACTGGACCGTGTCTTGGAGAGGTTCCCACTGTGCAGAGCGCGAGGAAAGAGGTGAAGCGAAGGAAGCAGCGAACGGATTCAGGGGAGGAATGTAGAGGGAGGGGGAGAGGAAGAGGAGGAGGAGGAGGAAGAGGACAGGGGGAGCGTGAGCCCCTCCAAGGACTATCTCGCACTTCACCCACGCCTGCGGCAA
>NW_010414917.1:41925-42176 GCF_000710305.1 Buceros rhinoceros silvestris
CTCTTCTTTTTTTTTCCTTCCCCCGTCCCCTCCTTTGGCCTCCTCCCACCCCGGCAACTGTACAAAGCCACAGATTGAATCACAGTAAATTATTATCGATGGTCTCAACAAACTGTCTCGGTTGCTGTGTCCTCCCTGCAGAGGGGCTGCTGCTGGTGCTCCGGGAGGATCGCGGGGGGCGCGGCGGGACGGGAGGGAGCTGAGCTCTGCTCTCCACGGACCGAGGTCCTGCTGTAGACCGTGAAGGCACT
>NW_010414918.1:0-1226 GCF_000710305.1 Buceros rhinoceros silvestris
TCTCCTCTCGGCAGCTCCATGTATTACGATGAGGATGGGGATCTCGCCCATGAGTTCTACGAGGAGACAATTGTTACCAAGAACGGGAGGAAGCGTGCCAAGCTGAAGAGGATTCACAAGAACCTGATACCTCAGGTAGCATGTGGAGAAAGATGGGGGAAGGGAAGTGCCACCGTGACAGCTGAAGTCCAAGCTTTTGCAGGAGCTCCTGGCTCCTGCACGCAGGCCCTTTTCCCTCACAGCATCTTCTTGCAGGAAAGTCGAAGGCTTTCTGCTCCACACCCAGTTTCTGCTTCAGAGCCCTGGCTTCTGTGTGTCCTGGCTCACACCCGTGTCACCTGCTGAGGCTGTGTCAGGAGAGGAAAAGCTGGTGGCACCCTCCAGCTCCCCTTTCCAGAGAGAAGCAGTGCCCCAGCCCTTTTGAGCTGCCAGACTGGGGAAGGTAGCTCTGCTGGGTGTCATGGGGCGCAGAGGGCCAGGCAGCCGTGCATGGCCATGGCATGCCATTGCTGAGCACTTCCCCAGGGTGCAGGCTGCTACATGTGCTCAGCTGGTGTCACATTGCTGTAGAGGGCCAGGCCCTGGCTTCAGGAGCAGGAGCCAAAGCCCATCACCTGCTGATGTGAGTGTGCACATTCCCCCGGCCTCTCAGTAGCGACAGCGGTGTTGCGTTTTGCACCTCAGTACAAAAGTCTCCTCTTAAAATAAGCAAGTGACATGAAGCCAGGTGGGAGCTGAGACACCAGCTGAGGGTCTCGGTGCAGGAGAAGGATAGCCTGCATGTGAGGAAGCTTTTGGGGGCATAAATGGAGAGAAGGGAGGATCAAACCAGGGCTGGAGAGAGACCCTGCAGGAGTCTTTCCTAAGTAAGCAGAAAGGCACGACTCTAGCTGGTGCCGGGGCAAGCTGTTGGGGTGCTCTGAG
The DNA here is from genome assembly GCF_000710305.1 of Buceros rhinoceros silvestris. Taxonomy (NCBI): domain Eukaryota; kingdom Metazoa; phylum Chordata; class Aves; order Bucerotiformes; family Bucerotidae; genus Buceros; species Buceros rhinoceros. The sequence continues at coordinate 925 of NW_010414918.1, forward strand.
GGGCAGGCAGCCCCCGGCAGGATGCGACCCCTCTGGACACTGTGCAGGCCGTTATGCGGGGCAGGATTTGGCGCTGCTTCCTGGGCTGGTGTTCCGGCACAGGTTCTGGGTCCGTCTCCTGACCCTCCTCGGTGTGGGTTCAAACTCACCTGCTAGGAAAGCTCAGCTGAGCTGATGAGAGCAGGCACCGGCACTAAGTAGCCCTTTGCTAGCCCAGGCTTTTCTCTGGCTCTGTCAGCGCAGGCCCAGCCCCCGCTCCCCCGTCCACCCCCAGCCCCCCACCTGCCAGCGGGTCCTCCCGG
>NW_010414919.1:0-263 GCF_000710305.1 Buceros rhinoceros silvestris
CCAGCGAGCGAGGCCAGCGCCGGGCACGGGCAGTTCCCGGGCGCCTCCAGGCCAGGGGACGGTGGCAGCTCTCCCTGAGGAAGGTGAGGGACAGACACTGAACTCCTCCTTGGAGCATCTCTAAGCACATGCAGTCGTTCCGGATTCCCTCCCGTGCTCAGCGGGGCTTTGGGGCTTCCTTGGCTTTTAGCTGGGTCCCTTCGCTCCCGCGATGCTGCTTTGAGCTGACCCACAGAGGTGGGGCTGCCCCCCGCGCCCAGGGG
>NW_010414919.1:681-1039 GCF_000710305.1 Buceros rhinoceros silvestris
CCCCTGCCGGTCCCCTCAATCCTCCCTCCGCTTGCTGGTCCCTGCCAAAACCCCCGTGACTCGGATGCTCCCAGTATGCACGATCGCCGCTGGGATGGGAGCATCCTCCTGGAGAAATGCCGTCCCCTGTGTCACCAGAGCCAGGGCAGGCTGGATGGGTGCTCAGCCCAGCCACGGCGGGGGCTGGGAAAAGGGACACAAGCTGGTGACAGCCACCGCAGCCTCCCTCACAGCTCCCCTCTGGGTCCAGCTCCATCCCTCACCACAGCACCCACAGGAGGCACCCGTCCCCCTGGGTGCCCTGCCTGCCCTCGCCATTCCGTGGCCCGCCCGCCGCTCCCCCGCTCCCCCCGCCTCC
>NW_010414919.1:1223-1598 GCF_000710305.1 Buceros rhinoceros silvestris
AAGCTGCGCCGCCAGGCTCGCCTTCGGTTTGCCCTATTTACAGCTCGGTGCTGTTTCTAGGTCAGGCATGAAGTGCCGGTGCCCAGGGAACCTGCCCGAGGACTGCGGGGAGCTGCGGGGACGGCGCTGCAGGCCCCGCACACGGCTCAGCTCCCCGTGTCACCACCCTGGTGTTGGAGCACCGGGCTGTGCAGTGCCCCAGGTACGCAGCAGGGCTCGGTGGGGCTCCGAAGGGCTCGGTGGGAAGCAGCCTGGCTCTGAGGGCTCCGTGGGGCTCAGCAGGGCTCCATGGGGCTCAGCAAGGGCTTGTCAGTGCTCTGTGGAGTTCCATGGGGCTCAGCAGGGCTCCGTGGGGCTCAGCGGCTCGTTGTGCGG
>NW_010414919.1:1781-2145 GCF_000710305.1 Buceros rhinoceros silvestris
GCCAGCACGTGGGTCACACACAGACTGAATAATAGTAACACCAGTAGCACCAGTTAGCGTTTGCATTGAGCTCGTGGTCTTCAAAGCGCTTAGAAAATACTAACAGCTAATTAAGATTAGCGAGATGAAAGGGGCCGGATCAAACACGTTTATCACCGAGCTCGATCCCAAACCATGGCCACAGCTCCCCACGAACACCCCCAGGATTTCTGCTCGGAGCGGAAATACCTGGCTGGTGCCGTGGGGATGTGCTCGGGCAGGGCAGGGAAGGACCTGAAAAGCCAAAAACTATTCCCAGTAAGCCCAATTCCCTCCACGTTCAGTGCGAGGGTCGCTTGTCCCTTTGTCACCGCTTGGCCCTCCC
>NW_010414920.1:0-352 GCF_000710305.1 Buceros rhinoceros silvestris
AGGTTTACCTCGGGAGGGTTCGAACTCCCGGTAGGGGGGCAGGTCAGTTGGGGGTTTGGCACTGAGTTGTCGGACCCTCCTGTTCCCGTCGGCGGAGCCGCCCGTGTCGATCCATACCATTTGGCGACCGTAAGTGACTATATTTCCTAACACTTCCGCCCAAGTCATGACACGTTCTATCGCCTTCTGAATCTTTTCTCCGAGAGCCTGGACGTGGATCTTTAAAGTGTCCGGAGCCCTTTCAGGAGCGGTCGGAGGTGCTCCGGGTCCACCGCCGCGGTGACCGGCACCCCGTACCGTCCTCTCTGGTACAGGGCCTGGATACAGGCAGACTTGCACCCTCCTTCCGCCA
>NW_010414920.1:553-985 GCF_000710305.1 Buceros rhinoceros silvestris
GGGGTGCCCACCCCCAGCCCAACGCGCCACTCGGGACGTGACCGACTGCTCGCCTGACGGCCCATCGCTCAGAAACACCCCGGGGCCCCAAACCCCGACGCTTCATCATCACCGAACGGTATCCGATCCCCACCAGTCAAAGACACTCTCCACAGATACTCGGTCTCAGTTGCGCTGGGTTTCCTCGAACACCTGTGCTGCAGCTCGTTGAGCTCGGACCCCGGCTCCGGGGTGGTGCGGACAGAGCTCCGGGGGCTCCCGCCACGCGGCCCGGGACGTCTCTCCGCTTTAGTAACGGGTCGCACCGCCTTTTCCTCTAACTGCTCTGTTCCATCAGAACTAGTTCCACTTCTGCCCCGCAAGTGTCCTCATCCGAACCCTCGGGGTCTGCACCCCTGGGTGACTCGTCGGTTGGGGCGGCACCGGGGGCGG
>NW_010414921.1:0-246 GCF_000710305.1 Buceros rhinoceros silvestris
GGTTGATACACGACACAAGCCATGACACAAACCCCTCCTTAGCCGCTCTCCCTTCTTCAGAGCTTGCCGAAGAGCTGGGCTGAAGAGCAGCCATGGCAGTAGGGAAGGAAGGGCTAAGGGAGCAACAGGGAGGGATGGTTCTCCCTGCACCCTGAAACTGGGGCTGCTCCAGCCAGGAGATTGCTGCTGGCAGGTCCCCGTGGTTCCGCAGTGCCCCCGGTGTGCCTGCCCTGCCAAAAGCACGGA
>NW_010414921.1:354-816 GCF_000710305.1 Buceros rhinoceros silvestris
CAGCGGGGCCCCGGATGTGCCTGCCCTGCCAAAAGCAGGGACGAGGAGTCTTAGTCTAAGTGAAAAAATCTCCCCTTCAAAATCTTTGCTGGCTCTGGAGGGAAGCACCTGGGCTGGGATCCTCCGTCACAGGGGCTGCTTGAGCAGGAGGTGACCACACACTGCGACCAGATGTGAATCTGCTCTAATTATCTCCAGCTCATTAACACCAGGGCTAAAGCAGGGAGGTTCCTCTGCCAAATGGTGCTGTATCAGGAGCTCACTGCAAGGCTTTGCCTCATCCTTCCTGAGCTGTGCCTCTGTCCCTGGGGCTCCTCTCTGCCCCAGCAGCGCCGGTGCCATGGAGGTGAGGACCAGGCCTGGAGGATGGAGGAGCAGGACAGCCCACCTGTGGACATGAGGTGGGATGGGAGGGCAGCAGAGGACAGGCAGGACATATACCCGCGCATCCGCCATGACCCG
>NW_010414921.1:1085-6809 GCF_000710305.1 Buceros rhinoceros silvestris
CCCTGCAACGGGTCCCAGCCAAGTCCTGGGACTCCCATGGCCTGGCCTCAGGTGGAGCTTCACTGGGGACGGCAGGTCCAGACGTGCCCTCACAGCCCACCCCAGTCCCACACAGGCTCAGCGCTTTACTGCCAGGTTTAGACTTCCTTCTTTCCCTTCTTTTTCTTTTCTTCCACTGGTAGTAGGAGCCTAAAAATAGCCCATGCTTCCCTCCTCAGCCAGCAACGTAAAACCAGGTTAACATAGCCGCGCCATGGAACAGCAGCCATCTCGTTTGCTCTGGAATCAAATTTATTAAGACATTAGGCTCTTCTTCTCTCTCTTCCCCTCTCTCCCCTCATCACAGTGAGTGCAGCAGCCACGGCTGTTGCCTGGCTCTGAGTACAAAGCAGGCAGGGAGCGCCAGGGTGCCAGGGCCGCAGCTGGAGCAAGGGGCAGCCACGGCCGAGGGCTCAGCACCGTCCCCCACGGGCACCCTCGGCTGAGGGAAAACCCAACCCCATCGCACACAGGGGCAGCTCAGCACTCAGGAAGAGCATCGCACCTTCTCTGCAAACAGGCGGAGGGCTGACAGCCCCCGAGAGTTTGCCAAGAGGATACTGAGGGAGGAGGAGGCTTAAAATCAAGCGACCCTCAGGCTGGGCAGAGGCAGGAGGCAGCTGAACCCTCCGACAGGTGGAAGAGGCTGCGAATGGAACTCGCTGTGTGCTCTGACCGCAGGTCGTTACAGACCAGTGGGATCCTCTATAAATAATGAACCAATATTGATTGCCTTTGCCGGTAAACACAGAGTGACCTTTATTAAAAATACACGAAAAACACGCTCAGGGAAACTCGCTGACTTCTTGCTGCAGACAGATTTACACAAAAAACTGATTTGTCCCACAACAGCCAGAAATGTGGTAAATGAGGCAGGCAAGGGAAACAAGCTGCTGGCACAGTAGGCCCTGCATCCCACTGCCTGCTGCCCTCTGCCTGCATCCCACTGCCTGCTGCCTGCATCCCACCACCCACTGCCTGCATCCCATCACCCACTGCCTGCATCCCACTGCCCACTCCCCACTGCCTGCTCCTGCCCTGCAGCTGCAGACTGGGGCTGACCACACCATCACCCAGCAGAGCCATCCGCCTGGGCACCCACCACCATCTCATCAGGTGCCCCAGGGGAGAGGGTGCTGGTTTCCACCCCACAGCAAGCCACAGGACACAAGATATTGGGCCCTGATGCAGTTGTTGGGGATGGGCAGAGCTTGGCAGAGAGGAAAGACGAGGCTTTGAACTGCACTTCAGGGTGTATCTCCCAACAATGCACCAGGCACTTTCAGTGTAGTGGTTCAGAACCAGTCCCTGGACTCTGCAGTTGCTCTAAATTGCCCCCTCAGCACCCAGCACTGCACTCGCTGAGTGCCAGGTGCTGGACACAGCTCCCTGGTGGAAACGGCCCCAGGCACTGTGTAGATCTGGGAATTTGCCTCGGAGCTGCCCTCCATCCATCTGATCTCCTGGGGGCTTTGCAACAATTAATTATCTGCTCTGCAATAGAAAGATCACCCCTCCTGGCCAAGGTTAAACATCCCAGCGCTGCAGAACAGCATTCGTGTTAGCTTGAAATAAATCTCACTTATTCCCTAGGCGATGCTGCTGCTTCTGGTTCTTTGTCCATAGATTAGAGAAATGGGCAACAACAGCTCCAGACTCTGGAAGGGAGATTAAGAGCTCCTCACCCCTCGGCCACTGCTCGAGCTGTGAGTTACCGCTCAGCCCCTCCTGGCAGCAAATCGCTCATGACCCCACAGCAGTTTTTGTCTGGCAGTTTTCCGCAGATGTTCAGAAACCTTGGGGCTGGCAAGCTTTGCGGTGGGTGGCCTTTGAGCGCTGGGTGCTGAGGTGGTGTTGCTGGGGATGTGGGTGCTGCTGCTGAGCAGATGCTGGGAAGATGCTGAGATGGAGGAGAAGGGGCTGGTGGAGCCCCAAAAGGCTCGGGCTGTGCTTGATCAGCAGGGGAGCGATCTGAACACCAAGATGAAATAAACCTCTGAGGTCTAGAGGCTGCACAAAGGAAAACAAGTAGAAATGGCACTAGACACTCAGCTTCCCAGACTTGAAAGCATCTGGTTCTCTTCCTGAAGGAGAGGCGGGATCAGACGTGTTCGCTGTCTGCTAGACGGTACCTCCCGCTTGCTCTCACACGGTAACTGCCTGCGAATGCAAAGTGACTGGGAGATATTCCTCCCTTCGATAGGCATTTACACACAGTGTTTCTCCACGTGGGAACGTGCCCACACTTGCACAAGTACAGGCACTTCTGCAAATACAAAGGGGGAGCCATGGGGGCCAGCTGCCTGCACTGAGCACCCGGCTGAGCTCTCAGGAGATGGGGATGTGGGCTGCTGCCCCACGCTGCTCACGCCCTCCCAGCCCGAAAGCCAACACGCTGGGCCCTGTCCCCATGGTGGAGAGGCCAGCTCCATGAACCCCTCTGGCCTTGGCTAGGCAGCCTTTTTGGGTGCTCTCCCCCTGGGCCCCCCCATCACAGACATGTGGGCTGCCCTGAGGCCAAGCCAAGAGCAAGGGGCAGTCTCTCTCCAACCCCTCTGTTCCCAGCCAGGACCTGTAAAGCATGCAGGCTCTCTGGCACAGGTCGCTGCGAAGCGGTCTGGTCCGCTCCAAGGATATTCGATGCTAAGAAGCCAGCGGGGACCAGGGCCAAGCGAACAAAGGTCTTAGTAATTGGAGTGCATGCGGGTAGGTGGCATTGATCACTGAACTCAAGGGAAGTACATTGCTTATGGCTTTTGAACAAATCCTTCTGGAGCAAATGTGTCTGGCTACTTAGCTGATTTTATGTATTTTTTATGGGTTTTTTTTTTGCCCTCCACTCTTTTTGAAGAGGCACAGCTCAGTGCTGAGCATCCAGCACCCACACCGTGTGTCTTACAGATTCCTCCTGTCAGAGCATCCCGTTTCACATTCTCATGTCCTCCTCCCTTATCACCCCCCAGCTCCCAGGATGGGAAGCACAAGCAAATGTCAGACTGGCAGCATGTTTTGTCCCCAGAGAAAATCTCTGTTAGACTCGCCTGGAAGAGCAGCAGATCCTCCACACCCCTGGCATCATTCACGCTTTCCAGCCGAGCTGCCGCACAGAGCAAAGCAGCCTCCCCCAGCATCACCCTCCTGACCACCACTATTTTATAATTCATGTTGGCACTGCCCTAACAACAGAATCTTCGCGCTGGGGTATGCTCTGAGGCCGGGCTCCACCAGCCCTGGTGTCCAGCCATGACCCGGCAATTGGCTGCATTTTCCCTGGGAGGCCAGAGCGGAGAAGCTTTTCCCCAGCTCTCAGGGGTCCATCAGCCTGACAAGCAACGCAGCATCCTCCATCACGGCTGCACACAAGGGACCACTCCAGATCGTGCTGGTAACCCAGCCTCGCAGCCAACAACACCCATTGCAAAGCCAATAAATAATTTGCTCCAGCAAACCGGCTCTGCTATAGCTGCCACTGCCCCGACGCAGCCCGCAGTGCCAGGAGAGCCCCAGACGGGGAGCACCACCCTTCCACGCTGCCATGGATGGGACAGAGCCCCTCCGGCTGCCTTGCCACCACTGCCCAGCCCTGCCAGGGCCAGCAGCTCTGTATTTGCTGATGCTCGCTCATCCCTGCACAATGGGAGCTGGCATGGTGGCCAGCGAGCTGCCTGCAAGCTGCCGTGGCTCATGCTGTCACCCTGGAGAAGCCGGTTACTGGCAGGGTGAGGGTGTTACTGCACCAAATCGCAAAGGTGAGGGTCTGCAGCAGCTTGTCTAGTGGCCCTATGAGGCACTGGGCAGCCCAGGCTGCCCTAAGGACAGTGAGATGCTGAAAACCCAGGTCTGGAGAGGGGCTGTGCTTCCCATCTCACACTCCAGGCAGCCCTCAAGAGGCTCCTTCTCTTAACCTGATCCCCAAAAAGAGGCATTAGCTAAAGGCCAGCGTTGACTCCAGGTCTGAACTGTTTTTTCCCTGTACTCACCCCTGCCCTGACGAGGGTCAGCAGCTGGATGTTTCTAACCGGCTGGTGCCTTGGGACATCTCCCTGGAGAGGCAGCACAAAAGCCTCAAGTGGATCCAATATGGAATGTAATTAATTAATGAATGGGAACACAAGGCAGCACCACCCGCGGGAGCGGGGGTCTGCAGCGGAGCTAGGCTCACGGCAGGGGGCATCCCCAGGAGGTCCCAGCATCCCAGCCCAGGAGTGGGACTGGGGAGCAGGGACCAGTCGCACAAACACATCTGCAAGTTTCCCTCACTTTTTTTTTTATTATTATTATTCTTTTCTGCAGATGTCAGTGAGAAGATGATGTTCGTATATGAAAACACAGAACAAAAAGGAGATGGGCACGAGGTTTAACCGATCAGTCATTTGTCCAGTTGGCACTTGGTTTCCTGCACGCTGAGGTGAGATGATCTTAATAAATATGTACCGAAACGACCAGTCTGTTCCCAAAGCCTGAGGTGTTTGGGCAGACGCGGCTCCATGGGGCCGCGTTCACCTCTCCCCCTCGGTGACCTGCACTGCTCGGGGGGCTAACAGCGGGATTTGCATTTTGAGAAAATTTCCCAACTTCACAATCCGATTGTCCTCAACTTCCTGCAGAAGCCTCTCGACAGAATGGCACTGATGGAAGAAAAAAACAGCCTTTTTCTCTAGAACCCTCGAAATGTTCCATTTTGGAGCAGTGGAAGCAGATTCTGAAAGAAAACAGACTCTCCAATCACAGCCCAGGCAGGAAGGCTGGAAACAAGCGGATGCGAGCATGAAATGTGATGTGCAGCGGGAGGAGATAAACTCCCTATCTTGTTTTGGCCCATTATGGCATATTATTCATCAAAACACTTTGTTGAAATCAGCTAGCTCCGGGTTTTGTTAATTCTCTCTGTTTCAGAAAAATCAGACTGTGGGGAGAAAAAATGCCAGGAATAGATATTTAACTAGCTGCAGGCGAGCGGCCCTTGAGCTTAGCCTGTCATCCCGGGTTATTGCCTCACTTAGATCCCCGTGATAATTTGGGAACAGTTTCTCTGAGCCAAGGAGGGGGCGCGGGTAACACGCGGCCTTGTTAAAACACTTGGGATGTTTTCCTGGATGACAAGAAGCAGCCAGGATTAAGCCCTTATCCTATGAGGAGTGTTATTACAGCATCCCTGGGTGAATTCTTTGCGCAGACAAGAGATGATCCACGTGTCCCGCAGGAGAGGGGTCCCTGGCCCTGCCCCGAAGCCACTGGGGAGAGATGAATAAACAAACGCCAGTGAGCAAACCTGGGGTGTCTGCATGCTGGCTCTCTCATACCGAGTGGAGATGCCTCCCCAGCGAAACCTGTCTGTGGCGAGGGAGGGTAGAGTCCCGGCTGGGGACCCCCCTGCACCCCCACAGCCTCTCCCAGACGTTGCCATGTGTAGTCACAGGGCAGGAGAACAAGAGCAGTGTTTGGAGGCACTGCTGATCTCCAAGTGCCAGCTGCAGGCTTGGTTTGTTTGGGGAAGTTGGGCACTCGCTCGAGTTTCTTAGCAACCCGAGCAGGCTGATGCTTTCTGTTCCCCGGGATTGGAGATCGCACACGGCAAATTAAGCCCCAGTGTTTCTATTGCCATCCTTTGCACACCCAGCCAGGTAGGCGATGGGGCAGCTCCCGCTCTGCCGCAGTGGGGAGCATGAGACTGGTACCCCCGGA
>NW_010414921.1:6846-8110 GCF_000710305.1 Buceros rhinoceros silvestris
AACCCCCCCGGGCCCCCCCCCCATCCCTGCACCATAGCCAGACACACCGACGGTCCTCAGCAGGGTCTTGTCAGGTCCCACAAGCCCCCCACCCGTATTGCCTCCTCCTGCTCTGTCCAAGCTCGGCCTCTCTGGGGCAAGGACAACCAGGCAGGGACATGCTTTCCTTCTCACATTTATTTATTTAAATTTTCTCGGCCACATTTGCTGCTGTTCATATTTCTTTGCATCAGCCCCAGGGCAAGGACGGGCAGCTCAGCGGTGCCCTAAAGCAGCTCAGCGTTTTTTACACCACAGTGGAGCAGGAAAAGGCCGTCAGTGAAGGATTGTAAATTGAGCCAATTAAAGGCATCATTGAGATTATAAAGGACAGACCGTGCTCATCTCTGGATGAGAGTGTGCAGCTCTGGACTTCAGAGGGTTTGTACAAAATCACATATTGCCTTTGTATTATTTCGCACCCTTTAAGTAATATGATGAAACAAAAGCATCGCCTCCTAAGTAATATTTTGAAATAAAAGCATATATCTCTGCCATCTCAGAGGGCTGGGGTGTTGCTCTTCTCCCCCTCCAGACAGTGACTGCAGGCTGCTGGTTTCACATTCCATCTTTTATTATTTTTATTGTCTCTTTCTACCCTCTACTAAGGTCAGTCAAGTCTCTGCAAAACGAGCACGGAGGGATGATCCTTAAAGCACAGGGCATTAAACATCATGGCTAGACAGTTTTATCCAGTATTCCCCCTGCCTCCATCCCTGGGGGCAGAGGAGCCACCTCGGGGACCCAGCAAAGCCCCCCCTCACCCCCACCCAGCTTCCCAAGGCTCTGTCCCAAGGCCAGACTGGTGAAACCGGGGAAGAAACCGTGTCTTTTCCAGCAACACCACCAAGTGTGCTGCAACATATGTGAGCTGGTGAAAGTCATTAAGCCTCCGTGATGCACCACTAACGTCCCTCGTTAGCTCGCCAGCACTTAGTCACTGGCTGATTTCAAAGGGTACAAAGTCTCGGTGGTTTGCAGCACCACTGGTGGAAATCAGGGATGGAGATAAGTATTTCCAGGCTTAACACAGCGGGTTTGCTCATGAACTAATTGCAGACTGGTTTCAGTTGTGACCTTCGGGATAAAACTGAGCTCACAGAGGATGCAGGCTGTGGTGTAGTTTTGGCTGTTCTGCTGTGACCCTAGCCATTCCTGGGTACTGGAACCACAGCTGCCAGCCAGGCCTGGGGCAGGTCAGGACTTCCAGGCTGAAGCCCTTCCC
>NW_010414921.1:8218-12668 GCF_000710305.1 Buceros rhinoceros silvestris
GGCTGAAGCCCTTCCTGCCTGGCAGGTTGGGTGAGCTGGACTGGCACCCACTGCTACCCAGTGTGGGCATTGGGCTGGAGCTGAGCCCTGGAGCACGCTGCTATTTCCCTGCACCAGGAGAAAGAGATGCAAGCCTCCTTCTCTGCAAATAAGCAGCTGGAGAGGAGTGAGAGGAAAGGACCGACTGGAATATTGCAGGGAGAAGGACAAGCCAAAGGATAAAAGCGTGGTGGGCAGGCCTTGGTAGGAGCTGTGCAGGCTCTAAGCCAGCCCCTCCAGATCTTGGCAATGCCTTGATCCACCTTTTTTGATACATGTGTACGTGTGGTGAGCATGGGTAAGGCTGCGGTGGGGGAACCCAGCCAGCCTGCATCTTTTCTGTCATCCTCTGCTGCTCCCCTTGCAGCACCGGGCAGCTCCCGAGGGCTGCTGGACGTGACGAACCGGCTGAAGCAGCAACTGCGGGATGAAGCTGGCGATCTGGTTTCAATAAAATCAGCAGATTGTTTCATGGCTGGATGGGAAAGTTGTGAGGCTCCAGGATTTGCTCCTCTGACAGCTGGATCCTGTTTGTCCATCCCTGTTTGCCTGGACTGCAGCTCCCACCCCTCTGGAACAGGCTTCCCGGAGAGGCGGACGAAGCCCCATGATGTTTAAAAGGCAGTTGGACAGAGCCCTTAATAATGTTCTTGAGGTTTTGGTCAGCTCTGGAGTGGTTGGGCAGTTCACCAGATGAACTGAAAATGTTCTGGTTCTCTTCTCTTCCCTGGGTGTTGTGCTGGTCAGAACACAGCACCTGCCGTGGGATCAGGCATGCCCAGAGCACCTCCTCTGGGGGTGCAAGACAAGAGTGTGTAAAGGAGAAAATAATAGTCAGGTCTGGGAACTAACTGCTTCTGCTGAATAGCAGCTCTCTGACTCTTTGGAAACACAGGCAGGTTGGATGGACAAGAGGGTTTCCAGGGAGAACTGGGCTTCTCAGGCTGCAGAAGCCTGTGGTGCATCGCCCTCTCAGGGCACCCAGCTGGCCCTGCAAGCACTGGCAAGTCCCTGCCTGTGCCCAAGGAGGGTATCTCTGGCCAGCACCACAGATACAAACGATGGGGAGGGCTGGGCTTGGGAATGAGTTCCACTGTCATCTCAAAAAACCATAGCTGCCCCTGAGCTCAGGGTGTTTGGGGAGCGCAGGAGGCCAAGATACAGGAGCATGTCCTTCCTCCCACTCAGTGAAACTCTTAAGGGTTAAGCTGGAGCAGGACGTTGAGCTTACACCTAAAGCTGAGCCTGGCTCCAAGGTACTGCCCAGCCAGGGACCCAGAGTCGGCCTGGAGGCAGCTGAATGCTTCAAAATATTGGGCAGTTTTCTAGGTTACATTTAGCCTTTCTCTGTACCTTTAAATTCCAAAACCAATGTGACTTCTAAGGAAAAAAAAAATAAGCCTTTAAAGCAGTAAACAGCTGTTTTCCCTCTTTCTATATAAGAGCAATCTTAAAAAACACTAAAAAATTTAACAGCCTTATTTATTTTCAGAGTTGTTCTGTGAAGCAAGGCCATTTCAGGGGTCTGTCAAGCGTACCTGGTAACAGCGTGACATACCCAGTAACAGCATCACCAGTAACCAGCCTGGCCTTCCTCCTGAGCTTGGCTTTATTGCAGTCCCTAAACTGGCCCAAAAGGAATTTCTGCTCTGTATTTAAATGAACTTGCAGGCAGTAAAGGCACGTGAACAAAGGAAGGGGTGAGTATAGTGTCAGGTTTGTGTATAGTAGCCCCTTTCCTTACAGCCCCTATATCTTCCCAGTTCTGGCAGGGGCAGGATCACTAACTTACTCACTCCCACCATCTCCATCCCAGAGCGAGCAGTTAATCCCAGAGCCAAGGCTGCAATATCAGCTTTCTGTTGTAGCCAGGACAGAAAAAACCCAAAGCAGGACAGACCAGCTGCATTTAGTGCCCCATCAGCTAAATTTCAATGAAATCATCTTGATGAATTGTTTAGGAAGGGAAAAAAGCCCCATTAGCTGTACATTTGCTGTTAATTAATAGTCTGCTTCTTTCCCCCTCTTTGCACAGCACTTCCCAGCCCTCTCGCGCTCCGCTGTGAGCACAGCAGCTTTGATGGGCAGGGCAGCAGTGGGTGCTGGACAATTCCCAGGCATGAACTGCAGCCAGGGGAGGGCTGCATCGCCACCACCCTGGGGAGGACGGGTTCTCCAAGCTCCGTGCCCTGCTCCGGAGAGTCGAGCCAAAGCTGTGCTGATGCATGAGGTAGAGGTGAGAGCGAATGGCTCCCTTCTGTGCCCCGGTTCGGTGTCAGTCGGTGGGCAGCACCCGTGGGTGGCTGCACAGTGTCAGCGGGGCAGGCGAGGCGTTCCTCAGCTCCCTGGTTTTATTAGTTTTAATAAACTCTTTCTGTGTATTTATTTTCTGTACATATCTTGTAAATATCTCTGGAATGTTATTCAAGAGGAATGTTGGCCAATATCCCCCAGAAAACAGATGCTGTGGTGGGGGACAGGATCAGGGCAGTCCTGTGTGCTCGGGGGTGGTGGGTGCCCGTAGGTCCTTAGAACCGGTAGCAAACACACACAGAGGGCAACTATGGTGAAGGAGAAGTCTCGGTAAACCTTTTCTGTTAATCACTACTATGTCGAGGTGACCACAGGATGTTTCAGGAGCCAAAACACGGGTGAGAGGAGGGAGCAGTTGCCTGGCAAGAGCATCTGCCTGGCTCCCCTCTTGCAGCAAGGTCGGCCACCGTGTCCTCGTCCTCAGCCCTCGGAGCAAGAGCTTCATCATCTGTTTTAGACCGGCTCCCAACCAGCCCTGCAGCTCAGTTCAAAACTCCTCACCCGAGTCTCTGACTTTTCTGTATTTCATGAGGTTTTTTTTCCCCTGTAATTAACAGGAACTTTAATTCAAGCTGAATTTTAATTTAGAAGAAACCAAAGGCTGTGAACGTGGTTTCTTCCAGCCTGCTTGCACGGTGTGGATTCAGCCCTGCTAGAGAAGGAGAGGAAACCTCAGGAACTTGGATTGTGTGTTACTAACTGCTTTATCCGCTCATGGGAGAGGTGATGCCAGCTCCAGCATCTCCAGAGTGGAGCACTGGGCGGCAGGAAAGAAACAGATACCCAGAGGCAGAAGTGCTTGTGAGCCCACAAGTTTCTCCTCTTTTCCAGCTGTGCTGACTCTTCCAACAAGCGAGATCAGCCACAGCCCCTGTTGCTTCTCAGCTGTGCCCCTCAGCGCCAAGACCCCGGACTCAGAGCCAGCTGCCTCTGCAGGTGCTGCCTGCTCCTGCACAGCAGAACCAGAGCAATGTGGGGAAAGGGCAAGAGCAGAGCTGGGGCCAGGGCTGTGCTCCACTCTAGGGGCAGTTACGCCGGCGACTGGTGCTCCAAGGCTTCAGCAAAGTGAAGGGAAGGAGGGAGGGAGCACGTGCTGCTGGGCTGGAAGCAGGTCGTTCACCTTCGGTAGTGACTTTCCATCCTTTCAAGTGTTTGGGTTTCCTGCAAATAAGCTCTGGATTTCCTGGGGCTTCTTTATTCTTCTCAACTACCATGGCCTCCAGCTTGTGCTGGCAGATCCCTGTGCCTGCTCAAAATACCACTGCTGTCAGCCAGATCTCCAAGCCTGTGCAGGAACCAGTACGGGTTTGGGGCTAAAAGCTTCCTTGGGGGATTTCTTGCCCTTAATTTTCGACACGCAGGCTCAGCATTGACTTCACCTTTGGGAAGCGTTTCCTCTGGGTACCCCACAGCAGCAGCAAGCCCCGGTGCCAGCAGGGGAGAGGGGGTGCAATCAGCCGCTGCAACACCGGGTGCCACATCTCTCTGAGCCACCACCTCAGCCCAGAGGAAGAAGCTAATCTGAGCCTTTGTGGGAAGACGGAACCATTCGCCGCTGTGCCACATGCTTAATTATCCTGACTAGAAAGAAGAGCCCTAGTAACATTTGGTCCAAATTAATGATGGTTTGTTTTGAAATGCAAATAGTTTTTAATCAGAAGGGGAAAGGTGGAAATAGACACTGCTTCATTTCTACATTTAAATTTTTTTAATGAAGCCATGCATCGGGGGCTTTTTTTAAATATGTATTTCTTATAATATGGAGAGCAACTTTTGTGTGGGCTGAATTAGCTCTAAATGAAAGCAAACAAGGCATAATTAGAAACTGGATCACTTCTTTTCTTCTGTTTCTTTTCCCCTGTAATGGCAGCCTTATAATAGGTGTGCATCTGGGAGGGGAGGGAACACAGCCCACGCCAGAACTGCTCGTCTGCAGGGGGCTGGTGCTGAGCAGGACCCCAAGGTGCTGCAGCGAAAAGGTTTGAAACCAGAGCTGGGCTCACGCTCAGACCCATCGCAGCTGCTTTGAGGGTCCTGCAGGAGCGGGATGCTGCCCCAGTGCGTGCCTCGGACCCCCCTGGCCGCCGGCAGGTGCCTC
>NW_010414921.1:12774-13155 GCF_000710305.1 Buceros rhinoceros silvestris
TCTGCCGAGTGGAAGGCAAGGGGCTGGGTTCCAAAGCAGCTCCACGTGCGGATCTGGGAAGCTCCCATTTGGGAAGCGCATGAGTTTCTCATTTAATATGGTACCACGCTGCATTCTTTCTCTATAAAGAGACCCCATTTAACTTGAGGCGTGTTTATACATCTAATTAAAATTTGGTCATATTTAATTGATTGCATATATCATTACTGCCGCCTCATTGCATCCTCAAGGCGGTCCAGCAGCAGTTGCAGAGCTGCTTCCCCATGCTGCTGCGAGGTCCCAGCTAGCTTCTCCCGCTTTCTCCCTCTTCTGTTAGCAGCGTCCACGCGCTGCCCAGTGCTTCTCGGGGCTCCCTGGGTGCTGCAGCCGCTGCCTGGGGAG
>NW_010414921.1:13293-14171 GCF_000710305.1 Buceros rhinoceros silvestris
TGGGCAGAGTGGGAAGGGAAGCACTTCGCCTGTGGCTTCCCTCCAGCACGATGGTGCGCACACACAATACCACTCTGGACTGGTGGTTTCCATATTCCTTGGGGCTGGGGAGGAGAAAGCTGGTTTTAAGGCAAGGCAGAAGCTGGAGAGCCCTCTCCTGTGTCCCCAGCATCACTGCATCTGCACTGAGCAGAGTGCTGGGAGAGGCTGGGGTGGTGGCTCTCTGCCCAGCAGCTGCCCAGTGCTCCCCATGACCTGTGCTTGATGCCCCACATAGTGCCCTTTTCCTGCAAGCCGCATGGTGTGGAACACGTGGGCTCCTTGGGATGGGAGTCTGTCCTGCTGCAGGGGCAAGGGAGAGCACAGGTGGACAGCAAAGAGCACCACTGGGGACAGCTGCCACCCCGGCCATCAGTGGAGAGCCTGAGCCTCGTGTGGCACATGCACAGCCGTCTGTGCCCACCCCATCATCCTCATACCCCCGGCACTGAGCACCGCGGCTGCCCTGGCTCCCTGCCCTAACGGAGGGCGGGCGCTGTGGCAGCAGTGGACGCTGCTCGTCCTCCTCCTCATCACACCTCTCCCGGGTAATTGAATCAAATTGTCAGCAAAGAGGGGATGATGATTCAGCTCCCACCGAAGGCTAGACTATTACCTAGCAGCTTAATAATGAAAACTGTCATCATTCCTGCAATAAGGAAAGATAAATAAGTTATTAAATGCAAGAGCCCGCCACCCTCCCCGGGCAGGGCGCCACGCCAGAGGAATATTAACTTCTGGCCACAGCCTATCTGTGTGGGGAGCAGGGAGGGATACCCTGAGCACTCAGGGAAAGCGCTCTTTCGCCTCAAGCTGGCTTTGAGATGGATCCCGCGTGA
>NW_010414921.1:14278-15010 GCF_000710305.1 Buceros rhinoceros silvestris
AGGGCTCCCGCGTGCTTTGTGCTGCTGCTCTGAGCTTGGCAAACCAAGAGCCACCACTCCCTGCTCCTCCTCAAAGGCCAAAAGATAAACACAGTCCCAGAGAGGGAGACAAGCGGGGAAGACTGAGCCTGAGGAGGGGCTGGAGCAGGGTCTGAAGATGCCCATTATCCTCACAGGTCTGAGGAGCCATAGTCTGGAGCAAGGAATGCCTTAACCAGAGCATTACTGAACGGCTTCGGTGGGACCCTCTGCTTCAAGATCGCTGAGGAGTGACCGATAGAGCATCACTGCAGTGAAGGGGCTGGTTCAGCACCCACCTACGCTGGACCCAGCAACCAAAACTGCTTTCCTCTCCCCAATGGCTCCTGCCAAGCTCCCCTGGTTGTGGCTCAACTTTAGCGCCTGTCAATATGTTACAAAACGAAAGGCACATCTGATGTGGAGACAAAAAGGTGAGAAACAGGAAAGAAAGGAGGAAAGAAGTGATCCTTCTTGCCCAGCTGTATTTTGCTGGGAAAAAAATCCATGAGCTGTTACAGGGTGCTCCAGGAGCCGGGGGGGAGTGAGCCCTGGTACCTCTGCGGCTGCAGATGTGTGCTGCGGAGACCCGTCGGTGCTGTTCCACAGCACCAGCTGTAACAAATGACCTTCATAACACCTTCCCGCGAACATTCCCCAACTTTCCCACTAATAAACAATGTGGTTGTCTAGGCAGTCCTATCGTTTTATCTA
>NW_010414921.1:15173-15684 GCF_000710305.1 Buceros rhinoceros silvestris
AGCATCTTCCACTGAGCCTACAGCAATACATTCTCCTCTCCTGCCTTCTTCTGGGGGTAAGGTCCTCCCCTGGCCTTCACCCCCTCCCAATTCCTGGCCTCTGACGCCTTCCCCATTGCTGCTAGCTCCTACGGGATTAAAAAGAAAAGTATTTGCTGATGCGGCACCTCTCCTTCTCTCTCTGGGCTACCTCAGCGCCATTTTTAGCCTCAGCACACTACAGCAATACATTCTCCTCTCCTGCCTTCTTCTGGGGGTAAGGTCCTCCCCTGGCCTTCACCCCCTCCCAATTCCTGGCCTCTGACGCCTTCCCCATTGCTGCTAGCTCCTACGGGATTAAAAAGAAAAGTATTTGCTGATGCGGCACCTCTCCTTCTCTCTCTGGGCTACCTCAGCGCCATTTTTAGCCTCAGCACAGCCCCTGGAACCGTTTTTTTTTAATCACCGTGTTTACATGCACTTTCTGGAGGCTGCTAAAGGGCCCCAACAAGCCTCTGCAATCAAAGGCTTG
>NW_010414922.1:0-1559 GCF_000710305.1 Buceros rhinoceros silvestris
GTGTGCTCTGCCCGCGGGCAGCAGTGCCGGGCTCTTCTGCCTCTCAGCAGCGTCAGCAGTGTCAGCAGGAGGAACCCATTTACTCAAGATGCAAATGAACTCGATGCCCAGAGTGAGATTTTCTTTGGTGCTGTAACAGGCAGAGAGACATTAGCACCGTCAGCTGCTGACCCGGGATAAAAAGGTTTCCCCACAGCAAATCCCAGTGTGCGAAGGAGGCTTATCTTGCAAAGCATTCCACGTTGGTGAAATAACCTTTGAAATGCCATCATGGGGAGGCATTAGGCAGGACTTCCCTGCAGAAGGAAGAGGGTGTCCGCATTTCTGAGATCCAGCGGTGACCCTGAGGAGAGAGGCAGGGGGTCTGGGCTCAGGCTCTTTCGACGTGCAAGAGCAGGCTTGTAGTTCTCAGCGTGGGTGGTGCTGGGAGCAGGAGCGATAGCGGAAAGAGCGTGGTGGAACCCCCCCTCCTTACACACTGCTTGCGTGCACAGACCGCGTTTGCATCCATCTGAATTTGCCAGAATATTTGGAGATCCCGTGGGACCGTCGGTCTGCTCTGGCCCCTCCCGCCGTGAGCAGATTGCTGCGAGTCAGATCAGAGCGGCCGCGTGTGAGCAGGGACGGAGATCTGCCGGGCCAGTTACAGACGTGTGCATCTTTCATACTGTCTTTAATGGCATTACTGTGATTAGCCGTTATTATTTCAGTATTTATTAGCTTTCATCCCAAACGGCGTTTTGGTAGCCCACTGCTCTGGTAGTCCCAGCTCTTTGCTGGTGGGTGGAAAACCAGCCAGTGTAACTCCCTGCGTGGACTCAGGACGAGGTGAAATAAGCTCATTTTTTTGGTGGGGAGGGGGAGATGCTCTCGGTGCCGATGACGCGTCATTAGCACGAGCACAGGCAGGCTGCTGAAGGCTGAGGAATTCGTTAGCTGCTCATGAAGCGCCTTGAGATCCTCCTGTGAACAGAAGTGCAAAATGTGACTGTTTCTTTGTTTTATGTTCTCCTGCAAAGTCTCCCCTGGGGAAAAGGGTGTGAAAGCCACATTTCCTGAGTGTTTCAGGCTGTTTATCTCAGCGGATACCCACACTCTGGCAGCAAGAAGTCTTTAAGCTGGAGAGGAAACCTAACCCAGGGCACCAGCTAATGAAGAGGTGGAAGCGGTGTAGGAGGGTGCTGTGGAAGCTGAGCTGAGCAGATCTGAAGGGAGAAGTCCATGAAAGGGGCCCGTGGTCACCAGGGGAAGGGAAGGAACTGTGAACACTGTACTAAGCTCTGCAACCACCCAATTCGTGTCGGAGCATGGAAGCAAAATGATTAGAACCAGCTTTGCCAAGCGGCTTCCCGTGTGGATGCTGGGAGCTGGGAACATGTAGCATAAATCGACAAAAGGTTCTGAGTTTGGGTGCTGTTTGTTTTTCAAGGGGGAGCAAAAGGAAAAGAAAGTGCTAAATTACATTGCAGTGAGCAGCAGCACCCAGTCCTGGGTGCAGCACCCAGTCCTTCTGGGGATCGTCAGGACGGCAGCCCGGCGCTGGCGCCTACCGCTGGCGG
>NW_010414922.1:1614-3715 GCF_000710305.1 Buceros rhinoceros silvestris
GCATCCTGCTGTAGGTGCGAGCTGCTCTACCCGTCCTCTGGATTTCAGCTTTTCCTTGGATTAATGTAGCCGGGGGTGGGGGGGAGCGGGGATGTGTTTGACTGCCTCGAGCTGTGCAAAGCTGCAAGAGTCTCAGGCCCACGTTCTCTGTTGTCTCTGGCGGTTTAGTGGAGGTGTACAACTGCGCGACCGGGAGTGCTGACTGTTCGCAGTGCCTGGGGAGGGAGGACCTGGGGCACCGCTGCCTCTGGAGCGAGAGCAGCTCCAGCTGCAGGCTGCACAGCGAGCCCCCGCCGGTCTCCGACATCTGCCCAGCTCCGGAGATTAGGAAGGTAAGACCCACGTGCAGCATGGAGGGTGGCTGGTGGTGCGGAGAGGTGAAACCAGACACACTATCCCTGGCTGGGTGCAAGGGAGGGGACTGCGCTTCGTCCCTGGCAGGGGACAGAGTCCGGACCAGCACTGAAATGTACACTGCCTTTCCATGCTGCTGAGTCCCCCGATGCCAAGGGCGTCTTGCTGGTGACAAGGTCCGCTCTTCGTCATGTTAGTGGGAAAAACAAGGGCAGCACCATCAGAATGTCCCAGAGTTTCCAGAGCTGGTAAAAGCGAGAAAGGTTTGTAGGGTCGGCTGAAGGATTTTGTCAGGAACAGCGTTTAATGGAGCACAGCTGAAGTGTGGCCGTGAGCCCTATCTCCAGGCACATGTGCTGAAATCTGCTGCAGAGATTCGGAGCGGCAGAGGGACCTTTTGGCATTAAGCGTTTTGAAATGAGTTTTATTTAAATTGTGACTGAACACATGTTTGTCGGGGTCATTTGGGTCTGGAGGTCTGGTCAGAGATGTGTGTATGAGCCAACAAATTTGTCTCTGACAAGTAGTGTCGAAAGTGTGTAGCGGAAACCTTAAAATGAGCTCCCTAGGAAAGGAGAGGCTGGGAAGGCAAAACGGCTAATGCAGACATCAAAACTGGCAAAGATACGGAATTTCTGTTCATTAATATCGCATGTAGCAATAGCTGCTCAAAATCCGGGGGCGGTAAGACTGCTCGGGGGGACTGCGAGGTCCCCATTGCCTGCCTGTGCCCTCTCATCACCGTGGGAGAGGGGAGCTCCCCCGCGAGCCTGTCCTTCCCGGCACTCCGCACGTGTTATCAGCACCTCTCCAGAAAATAATGGAAGGAAACACAGTTCAGGTCACACAGCAACACCAGACTCTTGCTATTTCCTTAGCAAATAGGAGCTGGTAAACCCAAATCCTCTGGAGTCACGCAAGCGAGCAAGTCCTCGCAGAGCCCTCCTGGAGGACTCTGAGTCTGGTGGTGGGCCCTGGCCAGCTTGGGCAGCTGGTGCCACCAGCCGTGTTGTGATGGTGGTGTGTACCACTGCAAGGGGAAAAGAGCAGGTTCTGTACTGGGGGGATTTGCCTCACCCGCTGCATACTGCAGTCGCGCTTCCTGGGAATGCCCCTCGCGCGGTGGGGGGACATCACGCCCCCGCAACCTGCCGCCTCAGAGCTCGTCCTGTGCCGGGGTGCCGCAGTGCTGCTGTCCTGGCCGTGCTCCACGCATGAGGATGCTTTTTGTCTTGTTTTTGTCCAGAATGGCCCCGCTGTGTTCAGGACAGCCCTTAAGAATGTGGTGGCAGGTCTCTCTCCCCAGCACACTAGCACCCTTCCTCTGGGTTTGTCTCTGCCCCAGCTCAGTTCAAAGCTGTGGTGTGGAAGGAGCGACGCTTTCCCCCAGATGTGCTTGCAGCTGGAGTAATCCCTGACCAAACGTTGGTAGCAAACCCAGCACAGAGGTGTGACAGCTTCTCGTTGGCAAAGCTGCAGCCAGGGGACTGTGGTGGTGGGTGCACTGTGGGGGGAGCAGGAGCTGGGGAGCAATTCTGGTTTCTTCAAGAGGGGTGTGGATAGAGACACAGGCTCAGGGGTGACGGCGAGAAGCTTCTTGCTGGTTCTTCTCCGACCTTCCTTCCCCTTGTGCCACAGATCGAGCCGCTGCGTGGGCCGCTGGAGGGGGGTACCCTGCTGACCATCCGTGGGAGGAACCTGGGGCGCCGCTTCAGCGACGTCCTCGGTGCCGTCAGGATCTGCACAC
>NW_010414922.1:3787-5975 GCF_000710305.1 Buceros rhinoceros silvestris
GCTGCCCATCGGTGGGAGGAACCTGGGGCGCCGCTTCAGCGACGTCCTCGGTGCCGTCAGGATCGGCAGCGTGCAGTGTGTGCCGCTGCCTGACCGATACGTCGTCTCCGAGGAGTGAGTGTTGGGGAAGCCAGGGAGGAGGTCCCTGTCCCTCTTTGTGCCCTGCCACTGCCTGTCCCTCACCCTCCGTGTCACCCCTCAGGCTGCCCGGTGTGCTGCTCCCCTGGCCCAGGTGGGATGTGGGTGTCCTCAGCAGGAGGAGCTGGAGACCACGGGCTCTGCCTGCTGCTCTGGTGGGGCAGCACGACTGGCAACCTTCCCTTTCCCGTCTGCAGGATCGTGTGTCAGACCGGAGAGGCTCAGGAGGCTTTTTCTGATGTGGTGACGGTTAACGTGAGCCGGGAAGGGAAGTCCAGGGAGCGATACTCCTATGTGGTGAGTAGGTGTTTCTCTGGTGATTCTCATGCTGACGTTTCCTGCAGCCCCCGTGCCCCCAGCCGGCTTCGAAAGAGGGGCTGCACCAGAACGTGTGGGGGTCCTCAAGGAGCAGCAGGGGTGTCTCCTCGCCCATGGTAACCTGAGCAAGCTCTGGCAAATCCGGGGCTGCAGCCAGGCTGTCGTCAGGCACAGCCTCGCTGCGTCTGAGCTCCTGCAGTGGTTTATCACTCACCCTGGCTGTATCACTGTCTCTCCTGCTATGAAAAAGAGCTCATTTTTCCCCTCCTTTTTTGCTAAAGTGCCGTCACCACCTCTGAGATTTTGTGAGACTCGCAAAGTCTCTTTGTGTTCTGTAAGTCAGGTACCCTGGACTCGCATTATTTAGAACCAGTATTTTTTGCTGCAGATTGTCTTAGTTTCTGCATGAGGATAATGTGCAGGGATTAGACTTGAGCTAACCCCATGTCATTGTTCAAAGAAAAGCCCTTCACAGCTTTTTCTGTACTACCTCACAAAGATAACTTTCATCTCTATAAACCTGAGAGAAATCCATGCATTTCTTCTCTTTCCCGCGCATGCCCTTGTCGCGGGCAGATGCTCTTCGTGGGCAGCCTCTCGCGTGCAGGGCAGACGCAGCAGGGCGGGTGCCCAGGGCATGCCGTTTACTCAGAGCCTTTGTGCTCTGGCTGGTGCTTTAGCTGGGGAAGAGCAGACCGCTGCTGCCACGATCGTCTCGGCGACAAAGGGGAAGGGCCAGAAGAGTGGGAAAGGGCTGGGCAGCTTCTTCACCGGCTTTGGGCCTGCAAGGAAGAGTCCTCAGGAAACACCTGAAAAAGCACCGGTGCTAAACTAAGCAAGAGGAGCAAGAGCTGGTGGCTGAGCTGTGCCCGGGCCGTGACAGCTCTGTGCTGGCGTCTCCTGGGCAGGCCAAAGGAGAAGGCTGTCCTCCCCGGAGCAGGAGGAGCCTGCTCTGCGCAGCAGGACACTGTCCTGTGCCCGTTCATCTCAGCAGAGCTTGGAGATGAGGGCGAGGGTGCCCTGCTTTGTACACACGTGTGTCAGGAGAGAAGCTGCGCGGTGGGTAGTGGGGGTGGGTTCCACACCAAAAGTGGCTTCCACACCATTTGCAAACTAAGCATCGGGCTTCAGTTTGCTTGATTCTCCTCTCCCTTAAGACGGCATGAAGATGGAGCAGCCCACACTGTGCAGGGCTGGTCTTGGTGAGACCTGAGCGAGCTTCGGCGCTCATAGCAGTTCACCCGAAAAAGTTCAAAAGGCTTTTAGAACTGCCCTCCCAGAGAAGGTCCTTTGTAAAATGCCAAATACTGTTTGTTTGCTGCGTCTTCCAAGGACCTGTTAGACCTGTTTAGAGGAGACAGAATGCAGCTGTAATTCTGCTGAAGGGGGGGACACGTGGGTTTCCCAGATGAGCTGCATCGTCAGAAGTGGTGATGGAGGCAGTCAGTGTTGGCAGTGCACCGAGAGCAGCAGCCACTGGCTCTTGCCAAGGGCAGGAGCTGGAGGGCTTTGGGGAACATGAGTAATCCTCTCTGCCTTTGTAACTGTACGTTCAAATGTGCAGGTTAGGGGCCAAGGCAGGAGACAGCAGCCGGCAGAAACTCAGAGAAAATGAACGAAACGAATCCCATGGAAATGGGTGATGATCAGAAACAGCAGAGGAAATGGCTGTGGAGGAATGAAGCAGCTTGGGAGTAGGACAAGGGCAAGGATAGCTATTAATAAGCTTGTT
>NW_010414922.1:6278-6598 GCF_000710305.1 Buceros rhinoceros silvestris
CTCCGCAGCCCGGTGGGTTTGCTGCCTCCAGGGTCAGCCCCGTGTGATGGGGAATTACCAAGTGCCTTGTGGAGGGTCTTGAAATAATTGTTTGCTCTGCCTGCGGTGCGCTGGTCAAACCGGAGCAGGGAGGCTGCCCAGCAGGCTCTGCTGGGGAGCTCCGTGCAGGGGCCGGGGGCGGTTCGGTGCTGCCTTAGCTATTGCAGCCTCACGCGGCACCGGGCGGTAGGCAGCAGCTCAGCCGCGTTCTTCAGCTCGCCGCAGCCTGGTTTTATCTGCGGCTGCAGCAAGGGGTGGGCTGTGGTGGAGAGAGGCTGGGG
>NW_010414922.1:6688-8429 GCF_000710305.1 Buceros rhinoceros silvestris
GGCAGGTGGGGGTCTTGGGTGGAGAGAGGCGGCGGCCAGCCTCCGCAGCCCGGTGGGTTTGCTGCCTCCAGGGTCAGCCCCGTGTGATGGGGAATTACCAAGTGCCTTGTGGAGGGTCTTGAAATAATTGTTTGCTCTGCCTGCGGTGCGCTGGTCAAACCGGAGCAGGGAGGCTGCCCAGCAGGCTCTGCTGGGGAGCTCCGTGCAGGGGCCGGGGGCGGTTCGGTGCTGCCTTAGCTATTGCAGCCTCACGCGCATGAACCTCAGGAAGATTTCCAGGAGCTGCATATGCAGATAACATACGTGCTAATTTCTGCTGAGAATAGTGAGAGGCAAAGCAACTTGCCCCTTAGTTCCTGCTGCCTCGAGAGATTCAGAATGGGAGCGTCCTCAAGAAGGAGTTTGGTAGGCAGTTATCTAGACCCAGGCTGGTTTCACAGATCTCAAGGCCATCGTCCAGCAGGGCTTTACTGCTATCTTCACATTCAGGAGAAAATGGATCTGGAAGGGCAGAGATGGAGGGAGCTGGACTGGGTGAGAAATTTCCTTTTGTTGACGGACCTTGACCTGTTGCCAGCACTGGACCCTCCACTGGAAACGTCTCAAGGGACTAGCGAGATCCTGGGCTCCAGTTTGGACCCCTGTCTCATTTATTGCCAGAATTTAGGGACTGCAGAGAGTCACGAAGGTTTTACGTGATCTCACTGCTCAGCACTCATACCTCTCCCCTCGTTCTGAAACCCTGTGCTGCTCTTTCGGAGCCTCACTGCACTGGATGCTGGATTTACTGGAGCCGTTCCCATGTGCAGTGTGGAGTATCCAGCTGTGAATGTACCAGGCTAGGAAACAGATTTCCCCTTTGTTTTTAGCTTCCCGTGGTGCACTCCATAGCTCCCCTGAATGGCCCGAAGGCTGGAGGAACCAGAGTGACCATCAGAGGCAGCAGGCTGGACGTCGGCTCTGAGCTCCGTGTCCTCGTCAATACCTCCAAGCAGTGCACTGACCTCAGGTGGGACCGGGGCTGGGGCTGGTGCAGAACTAGTGACAGGAGCCAAAGCATTAGGAAGGGTGATCCTGTCCCCCAGGAAGAGCTGGGGTTTGGTCAGGGCACCACTTCACGCTGCTGCTAAGCCGTGGAGCCACCCGCTTGGCTACTGCCTCCTCCACTTCCAGTGCCCCGTCAGCCCGGTGTCCCTGGAGTGGGGTGGCATTGCTGCTGTGACACAGGACGGGGCAAGCTTCTTTAGCAAAGTGACTGTGCTGGTATTGCTGTGACACGGTGGCAGTGACTGGCAGCAAACGATGTGCCTCCCACGCTCCATTCACAGCACACTGCCAGGCCCCGCGGGTGGTCTGGGGGCATGACCAACACCCTGGGAGTGAAGCAGGCGTGGGCTTTCTCCCCAGATCTGCCAGAGGCAGAAGACTCCTGTGTGCCCAGAGTCCTGCTTGCGCTGGGAAGCAGCAGCAGCCTGCCCTTTCCCTTCGGCTGTGGGGGAGATCGGTCTGGCAGCCCGGGGTGGTGCGTGCTGAGAATTGCTGGTTAGCTGGCAGCGTAGTTAGCAGGCGATTGGCCTGTCACCAGCAGCTCCTTCTTGCTTGTGTCTGCCGTGTGCCTCCTGTCCGAGGGGGTGCTCGTGTCCGAGGGGGTGCTCGGGTCAGGCTGCGCTGTCTGCCGTGGCTTTCCGCAGTTCACCCTACCTTCCCCCCCGCCGCCGCAACGACAGCACCATCGCCTGCA
>NW_010414922.1:8517-12575 GCF_000710305.1 Buceros rhinoceros silvestris
CCCCCGCGCAGCCGCAACGACAGCACCATCGCCTGCACCATGCCGTCTGCGGAGCTCACCACGGCCGTGCGAGTCTGCGTTCAGTTCGAGAACAAGTCTTGTGCCAGCTACAACATCACCTTCAAGTATGAGAAGAACCCGATTATATCAGACATCAACCCCAAAAAGAGCCAGATCAGGTGAGATCCCTGCCCCAGCAGAGACAGCCACGTCTGCCTGGATTTGTCCTTCCTTTTGTGGCCTCTGTTGAGACCGGCCTCATTTTTTGCTGAATGCGAGAGTGAATGGAGCGCGGAGCTAATGAACGGAGCGCAGAGCTAACCGGGGTATCGGGGTGTAGGCTGCTGCTGTCCTTCTGTGCCACAGACATCCAGCGCAGAGTGGATGCTGAGCAAAGCCCATGTCAGGAGCCCGGGAGCTGTAGAAGCACAGGAGGCAGGGGATGGTGTCGGGGCCCCATGCCATGCTGTCGTGGCACCACAACTTCCATTTCAGAGCTGGCCTGGGTCTGCATCTGCCTGCAAAAGAGAGGGTCAGCTCCAGGCTGCTGGAGAGGGACACGCGGGGAGAAAGGACTTTCTCAGCCCTGGGGTTAGACACGTCCGTGCAGACAGGCACGGAAGAGCACCCAGCACAGGGAGCTCTCAGGATGCTTCAGGGTACCCCAGCACTGGTGTAGAAAAGGTCTCAAACACCAGGACTGTCCGTAGCGCATTCCAGTGCATTTAGGACTTGGAAAAAGATCAGCCGTGGTCACTGTACCGTGTAGACATGGTGGGTGCTTTAGGGAGGTTCAGGTGGGGGCTCTATGAGACCCCGAGGAGTTTTATTGGCAGTAAAACTGCCGGGGGATAAGCTGAGATTTGTAATTCTGTGTTTCAGCCTTCCCCAAGGTCACGGTATTTCATTTCTAAAGCATGTGGCTTTTAATGCTGTGTTTCTCTGTGGAGCTCTCAGGCTCCTGTTCCTTGGGATACCACAGTGAAATCCCACCTTCCTTGGCCATGCAGCCTGGAAAACCCCGGGCTGACCAAGAAATCCGGGAGTCCAGCGCCTGCAGGGCCGGGGAGAGGGCGTGAGCGCGCAGCAGGCTCTGACTCTGATCCCGCGGAGCAGAGCCGTGTCTCGCCGTTCCCAAGCACGGCGCAGGCTGTGGGAAAGTTAATGACAAGGCTCAGCAGTGACTCAGCCGACCTCAGCTCCTCGCAGCCTTGTGAACTCTGCCGAGCGGCGAGAGCGGCAGCTGGACGCAGAGACAGGAAGAATGTCCCTGCCCACGTTCGCAAGGGAAACCTCCAGGGTATTTCTCCGTCACCTTCCTCGGCGTTCTCAGTGTTTACCGCGGATCTCAGACCACTGATGAAGTGACAGCAGTCTCTGTTGAGGCTGCGTGGTGGCTCGTGCACTCTGACTGCTCTGGCGTGTTGCTGGGCTGTTGACCATGAGGGGTCAATCACTCGTGTTAAAATTTAGCTGGATCTGATTTATCTTACCATATTGCTAAAATAATCGGCGTAAGCCACGTTTAAAATGAAGCGGAAGTCACAAACTAGTCTGCGGATATGACAGGCTTAGTTAGAAACTTGCATCACAACCACATGGTAGCTTCCACAGGTTTCAGAGGACCTGACTCTCAGGGTCTGGGGCCCAAAGTCTCTGTGTCCGGAGGTGCGATGGGTTTTGTAATCCTGGCTGTTCCCTGACGCCCTCCAAACAGATCCGCTGTGATGCAGAGGAGTGGGTATAGCTTCTGCTCTCCAGAGCAGACAAGTGGTGCCGTTCTCTGCCCCTGGCTCTGCCCAGCAGCCGTGTGTGCCCTCCGGTTGATGTCTGTGAGGCATGTGGAGAGGCCTATGTTCCGCCTCCCCAGGCAGCAGGTCCAGAACACGAAACAACTTTCATATTTTGGTGTAAACCAGAAGTGTCTGGGAGATGCAGGATCCTGTCAACCTCCAAGGCATCTCTCCCCTCTCCAGGACTTACTGTTCTCTGTGGGGCAGAGTCAGCAGGTGTCTCCTGGCCCTTGCTGTGAGGGGCTGGAGATTAACCTCTTCACTGCTGGTGGCCTGGCAACCTGCAGCATGGCCCCGGCAAGCAGAGGCAGGCTGCTTCTCTGGGGAGTGGGAGCAAGGGGGACAGTTCGCTGCCGCTGGAAGTGGTTCCCCCTTTCCACCACAGCAGCTGCTGCTCCTCCTTCCTTCCCTGTGTCTTGGTAGCAGTGTGGATGCTTGCTGTAAGTAGGAAGAAGACTGGCTGTTGGGTTACATTTTCTGCTCAAGCAGCTGTGAAATGGCCCTGGGAAAATGACAGCAGGGAGACCAAGCCATCACACCTCGCTGCTGTGTTGTCCTCTGCAGTCACCCTCTCTTTCTTCCCTTCTCCTCAAAGCGGGGGCAGGATCATCACCCTGGAAGGAAGAGGGTTTGTGCTCGTCCAGAACGTGTCCATGGTTGTCCGTGGCATCGGCAGAGAGCAGACGGTGGGTGTCCCTGCTGGGTGTTGCCCGTAACGGGGAGCAGGGCTGCGTGCCCTGTGCCTGAAGACATGTGGGGTGTGGAGCTGAGGCTTTAGCCCGTGCTGCAGGCTGGGCTGGAGCAGGGCTGGGTGGGAGCGCTCAGGATGCCAGGTTTTCATGTGATGCTCTGTCCTGCTTTCAGAGCTGTAGGGTTCACACCGACACCGTGATCACGTGCCCCTCTCCACCTGCCTCCAACGTCACTGCCGGCAGCAAGCCCGCACCCGTCGATTTCTACCTCAATGGTCGCCTCTATGCAGACGACCATCCGGCTCTGGATGAGGAGATGTACCCCGAGGAGGCCTTCCACATCAGCAAGTTCAGCCTGGAGTACTATGCCGACCCCCAGTTCTTCACGGCCAAGAAGGAGAAGTGGATCAAGCATCATCCTGGCGAACCCTTAACCCTGGTGATACATGTAAGAGCAGCATTTACAGCCCCGACTCTTGGGGTGTTCCCTGCTCCCCACTGGGAAGCTCTTCAGTCCCAGGACCTGCACAGTGACTGTCCACAAACACCGGAGAGAGAAAAGGGGCGGGTGAGGATGGGGGAGGCAGGAGCCGTGCTGGAGCAGGCAGCTCTCGCTCAGCCCTGCACCTGCATCTCTTTTCTCCAGGAGACACAGCCTGACCCGAGGATGCCCTTTGAGGCATGACATCAGAGATGTCGTGTGTTTGAAGGATGTGATAGCGAGAAGCTAAATAAAATACTGGCCTGAAGTCAGGCAGGTACTCCAGAAGGTCCTGACAATAGATATTTATTCCTGCAGACACAGGTCATGCATTCTTCTCTTCTGGCTACTGAATTTGGCTCTGTTAACGAGGAAGTCGGGGTACAGCAACCGAGTGGCTCGGACAATGTGCAGTGGTGATTCAAAGGCCATTGTTTGCTGCAGGATATCCTCACTGGTTGCAGCGTGCTTCAGAAACGCGCTCCCCCCTTCTCAGCCTCTGGCTGTCTCCTCTGCTGCACATCCTTCCCCCTCCCAGGTGGGCGCTTAGACCCTTATCTGCAGAGTGCAGCCAGGCCACATCAAAAGCAGATTTTTCCAGGTTCCACGAGGGGCTTGCTCGTCCCATGCCCCATGCTGAGTGAGGAGTGGGAAACAGGAAAATGGGGAATGGCCCGGTGCTGGGTTTCCTGTGGAGCGCCGGAAAAATGGCCTTGGTGAGGGAGAGTGCTCCCAGGTCTGAAACACAGCAAGGAGTATGGAAAGTAAAGAGGAAAATCCATTGCAATTCCGAGTGCTGCTCTAAAGACTGACATCCTGGTTCTGTTTTTGTCGTTAGAAAGAGCCTGACAGCCTGGGCCTGGAAAGCAATGAGTACCAGGTGAAAATCGGCCTTATCTCCTGCGAGATCCAGATTGTTTCGGATAAAGTCATCCACTGCTCTGTCAACGAGTCGCTGAGCACGTCGGAAAGACAGTTACCGGTGACGGTGAGTTGCCGGAGCCTCCCCGCTGGGCACGTGGGGCAGAGGCGCTCCCTGATGCAGACGCAGGACCCGCCGGGCCGGCTCACGGGCAGCCTTGCCGAGAGCCG
>NW_010414923.1:0-254 GCF_000710305.1 Buceros rhinoceros silvestris
CACTCTAGGTCTCGGGTTTTACTTTCACTTGTCTTTTTTCTGCCTGCCCCACGCTCTGTTCTTACACTTGGTGCAGTGAACCCCTTTCCCCAGGACAGCTGATGGACCCAGTGGCAACTGTCACGGAACGCTCAGTGTGCAGGCATGGCCCTAACCCTCATTTCCAGCTTCTCTTGCAGGTGTTTGACTTTCACATTTCTCTCCTGCTTGCCCGGCTGTGGCTGCGGCTGGCAGCAGAGGTGGCAGAGCTGCTC
>NW_010414923.1:389-5663 GCF_000710305.1 Buceros rhinoceros silvestris
AGTGACAGTCACACAGGAAGTGAAACGAAGAGGGGCCTTGGGGAATTAGAGAGAAGCCAGTCGGCTGGAAGCTGCCGTACATCAGCGCGAGAAGAGAGCGAGACCCGGCTTCCTTCCAGACAAACTATTGACCAGTGTCTCGAGTGGAGGGAGACGTGGGCAGGAAGGAGCAGGAGCCTAAAAGATGCGCCGTACGTAGCAGAGAGGCTGAGGTGGTGGGGGAAACGAAGAGGGGCCTTGGGGAATTAGAGAGAAGCCAGTCGGCTGGAAGCTGCCGTACATCAGCGCGAGAAGAGAGCGAGACCCGGCTTCCTTCCAGACAAACTATTGACCAGTGTCTCGAGTGGAGGGAGACGTGGGCAGGAAGGAGCAGGAGCCTAAAAGATGCGCCGTACGTAGCAGAGAGGCTGAGGTGGTGGGGGACCAGAGGCGGCGGGAGAAAGTGAGAAATAAAGAGCTGTGCAGCACGTGGAGAGCTTTTTGTGTGAGAGACCTGTGCGGTGGCCTCAGGGCTGTGTGCTGCTGTGCACGTGCGTTCTGCTGGCCTGGCTCTGGTGACCACCGACCGGTCCCGCCAGATCTTGGGCCGGTACCCGCCAGGGTGTGGCGGTGCCAGTGCACTGACTCCCTCCTCGTGGGGAGGCTGACAGCCCCCCCCAAGTGCCGCCGCAGCCATCTGAGATGGTGGCGTGTGTGGAACGGTGTATCCCCGTACCTCACGTTCCATTACTCGCTGCTGACGCGTAACCTTCAGTGAGTCTGGATTGTCAAGCTCTGGGCCAAAAAAAAAGGGTGTGTGATATCCTGGAGGCAGCGAGGCTCTGTGGTTAAGTGTCTCGGATGGGATCACAAACCAGGCTGCTTTCGGGGCTGGGAACGGTTGAGTGTGGGGTTTTGCTCCCCTCAACTATCTGGTTTTGGAAACGGAGGGCAGGGGGGGACGGACTGTGTCGCTCGCCCTGTGACGGGGAGGCTTTAAGCTCACCACGTTCCCCCTGTCTGATGCTTTTGGAACTTTTCCTTGGAAAAAGAGCAGATGTATCACCAGTTGGCATGCTTGGGCTGAACTGGGAGCGTGAAAAGGACCAAGGTTGGTGCTTGAAGTAAAAACCACCTCAGTGAGCATCACTGGAAGAGGGAGAGTTGTGTCCGCAACTAGCACTGGAGCAGGATGGAAGTAGCCACGTGCATTTCTCTTTCCTCAGAGGTGGAAGCGCAGAGGAGCAGCTGATCCCATCCCTACCTGCGTTACCTAGCCATGAGGTGACATTGGCAGGTGATGATGCAATGCTGCTGGCAGATGATGCAGTGTCAGAACACTAACCCTGTCACTTAATATAGCTGCGTTACGTCTCTTCCGTGGTAATTACAGGCTGGTAGTCACGCGTGTTGCTGTCTAAAATCATCATTTCCAGCTCAGACAGCGCCAGTGCGTGGTGCGATGCTTGTGGGGCTTTGATTTGGATCATGTTTTGGGCAGCTCACGTTGGTAGGTACCATGTTTGGGGGCCTCTCTGCACGGCCTCAGGTTTGCACCAACGCTGTCCCTGTGCTGCCAAAGAGCTGCGCTGGTGGAAGGGACTCCGGGCTTACTGTCTTATGGTCTTACACTTCTATTTCTGGGCGTGCTCGTCATTAGCCCTGCCCGCCCGTGGGGGCTGTAAGTGTCCTCACCAAACCGCGCCCGCCGTGCTCGGTTAGCAGGGCAAGAAGAAGGAGTGATGCTCGGGGTGAAAGTGGTCAACTTCTGACATCTTTTGGACGGTGCTGGAAGTATTTTTAAAATAAATCTAAAACTCTCTCAGGTGTGGTGGGGCCCTGTTTGAGGTTGCCTAAGTTGTTGGTGGTACCTTCTGGTGCTCGTGGTGTGCAGGCACTGGCCAGCCAGCAACCGGCCATGAGTTCTGGTATCTGGTACAGGCGATGGGGAAGGCTGGGACTGGCGTGGTGCTGTCCTGGTCAGCAGTGCTCCGCTTCTGAGCTGGGCTGGAGCACTCGCTTTGTGGCACCTCCGAGTGGAAAACACTGCTTTGGTGACTAAATTTAGACTGCTTTCATTGAGCATGTTTTGAACCACAAACTTCTTGATGCAGTATCGAGATGTCACTGGCTGATAGCGGGTATAACGTGTACTTATATCAACTCAAATCTTTGGGCATCAGAACTTCTGGGTTTTATACTTACGTGTGTATGAACTGTGAGCGCTTCCCAGGCTTTAATACTTTGGTTTCTTCCTGCCGTACTCGGAGGGCAGGAGCTGTGTGCTTGTCTTGCTCGTGGCTCTGGCTGTGTTCCCTTCGATGTGCCCTTGTGCGGTAGAGGGTTGTGCGCTCTGGGCAGGGTTCCCGTGTGTGGTGGGTACCTGCGCAGGTCCAGGCTTTGAGCCTGCGCACAGGTACTGCTGAAATAAGAGCAACCACAGCAGGAGTGGGGAAGAAAACACTCAGCATGTGCACCCCTGTTTGAATTCAAATACACACGCCGAGCTCTGGTGACACAGTACAGGGAAAACGACCTGTGCTCTGGAGGATTTTTATTCCTCCTCTTAGAATGACCAGCATCCCCGCGCTGTTCCAGTCACTTCTGATTCGAGTTTATGTCTTTTCTCAATAATAGTCTTAAGTAACGTAGAACTGTGTGGTGTGTTGTGGTTTTTTTTTTTCCACTCCAAATGTTCCTGGAGATTGGTATCTGAAAATATGGCAGGCTTATTTTTAGACTTGGGGAAGCAACGTTTGCTTCTGTGTGGTGCTGCTCGTGTGCGAGGCACCGCAGCACAGGGTCTGTGGAGCAGGATGTGAGGTGCAGCACAGTTAGCAGACTGATGACTGGGGAGAAAAAAAAAAAAAAAAGGTTCAGGAGCACTCCTTCCTCTGCTCTGGGCAGCAGACAACGTAACTGCTACGCAAAGGACATGCCACTGGTGGACGAGGAAGCTGCCGGACAGTCGTGGTCTTTGAAAGGTTTCTCATCGGGCTCTCCCTGCGCTGCCCGTGAGGCTGGTTTAGGTTTGTGCTCTTAAAACGTCGAAGCTTGAGTTTGGCGCTTCATGTGTAGATTCTGCTTATTTAAGATTTGTGTTATGATTGAGGGCTGTAAAGACTTGCCTGGCATCCTTCCTTCTTTCAGCCTCTTCCAGCCGTCTGCCCCCTCCCCTTGTCTGCGCTTTCACTGGATCCTGCACCCGCGGACCTGGGCGACCGGTGATCCTGGCTGAGCGGTTCCTGCTGTACGTCTTGCACCCCACCTGGAATTGCTGAGGTTATTAATTTCTTTGTGGTGTTTTCTCTCTGCGTAGCACCCTTCGGTGCGAGCACCCAGAGCGCACCGGGGAACCTGCATCCTATACCTGTTGTCCGTGGGGAAATGGAGAGTGAGTTGCCTGAAGCAAATGTTGCAGGCTGGGGACAGAGCAAAGGTTGAGGTTTATGAATAGGCAGTTTCCTACGCTGGCTTTTTGCTCTTCAGCACTTCTCTTTCTTCCCTGGCTGCCGACGGTACCAGTGTTTCTACCTTTCATTGTCTTTAATTGCCTTCTCTGCTATTTGACTTCTTGGTGTGTCAGGTCTCGGGAGGGACTCTCCAGCGGGGCACCAGTAAACAGCTGGTGTTTACCTGCGAGCGGTTGCGTGTGTCTGTGTGACCTGTTCGGCATCACCTCGGGAGACTGTGGCTACCACGGGGCAGGGAGGAATTTCCTACCTGGTAATTACAGAGCTCCTCTTCGTGGTGCTGGGGCTTTTTAGCCTGTTGTCCGCTATGCTCCTCTTGGTCTAGCGCAGGTGAGGCTGGGCAGCAGTGCCCGGACGCTCGCTTCATGGGCACAGCTCACTCCCTTGGAATGAAGAGGCTTTTGGAGGAAAAAATAAATCAGATTCAACCCTTTGAACTCTATGGGACAAATTCAAGGGTCATCAAGAAAGGTTTGCGTTGTGACTTAGAGCCAGCACTTAAGATGTGCTGACTCTTAAATAGCGCTAGGCACTGGCCGATGTCTGGCATGCGGTGGTCCCCTGTTCTCCCCCTTGCCTTTGGTCCCTGCCCTCCCTGGAAGAGGAGTCTCATGTCACTTTGGGTAAGGCACTTCCACCTCCCCGTGCGTCTCTTCTGCAGAACGGGTGTAAGGGTGGGTTACAATGGAAGCTTCAAACAACAGTTCCTTTTGGTTTAATCTTTGTTGTCTTTACCTTTATCTCTGATGTGATTTAACCCCACAGCATCTCATTTTCCAAAACAGAATTGCTGGCAGGACTAAGGATGAGAAGGGGCGGGCGGAAAGAATCATCTGGTTTACCCCAGAATCTGCAGTGCAGTGTGGGGTGAGGAAATGCAACTGTTTGGAGGCTCTGGGAGAGTAAAATCCAACAGCCAGTCGCAGATGCCAAAGGCCAGGCGGGGACGGGGAAGGAGTGTCACGTGTCTGATGGGGAGCTGGCAGACCCCCGGAGTGGGGTAGCAGTGGGCTCACCCTGACTCTCACGTTTGTTCACTCAGGACTCAATGTCTCTGTAGGTGATGTGCATCTGCAGAATTTCTTCCCACACGTCCCCTGTAACCAGCGGCTCCCTCCCGGTGGCAGGGTCAAGTCTGTGCCTTTAACCGAGACGCGCGGAAGCTTCTGATCCGGCGTGTTTGTTTTGTCTTGTCTTTGAAAGAAGGCTTCGTTAGGGAGACTGGGTCTCCTCCCACTGCTGCCCTTCCTGGAGAGCCTTTGGGCATCGACTGGACTCCTCGAGTCCTCCCACCAGCTTCTGGTTTGTGCACAGAACACGCCGATCTGCTGACCCAGACCTGGTGGGGTCCTTTCCCGTTTGGAAACCATCTGTGGCTCGGTCAGGTGCTGTGAGTGAAGCAGAATATATCAAATGGTCTGTGTCCTGAAAACAGTTGGAGTCTTAAAGCTCCACAAGCTTTGGGTCTCGTTCAGGTGTGAAAGGGCCATTTAACACGCATGTTGCTGGGTTTGTATCAGGCTCTTCTGCTCTTATTCTTTCTTACTAAATTCTGCTTTTGACTTCAGTCTTTTCACGAGTGAGTGAGTGGAGCATTTCAGCCTCTGCTCAATCTCCTACATATTTGTTTCCTCCTCTCTCCCCCCTTTTTTTCTCTCCCAAAAGAACAGCAAACAAAACCCAAAGAGTATTTTGCCAAGAGTAAAGCAGTTTTCCTGCCTCTTCTTGGGTGACTCTCCAGATGAGGCAGTTTGGCCACGACTTGCCCTCTCGGAGGTGGAGGCAGGGTTGGTGTTCCCGGCGGTGGGGCGTTAAGGTCAAG
>NW_010414923.1:5814-11365 GCF_000710305.1 Buceros rhinoceros silvestris
TCCTGCTGTGTTTGGAAGAAGAGTTGGTCTGCAGTTCCTTTAACAATTATGAGGTGACTAATGATTTGACTGCAGTTCCCCCGCTCATTTGTGGTGCTCGGTGGTGAACTCTGCTGCGGCATGAAAGGGATCAGTGTCTGAGCACTTCATCTTCTGGTTTTGGTGTCTTACGCGTCACCTTCAGACTTGGGTTTATTCCTGTATAAACACGGGTGAAACTAAATTAAATTATACCCACGTCTCCGGGCAGTTCAGCAGAGAGAGTGGGAACAGAGATTGCGCCTCACCTGCCAGGATAAGGCTCTGCTAACTCTTTTCCTTTTTTTTTTTTTATCAGAATCACTAATTTTTTAATAGTAAACACAACTCAAAGTTCCAACAACCAGCATCGAAGAATGTTAGATTGCACCTCAGAGGGCAGTTGGTTTTTTCAACCGTATTTGATGGGAGACCCATCAATAGGTCTGGCGATAGGTGTGGGGGTAAGAGGGAGCTGATTCCAGTGTTTAATCCCCGTTAAATATCCAAAATAAGTAGGAGTTTATGATGGGGTTTGGCATTAAAGAGCCAGGGGACTTGAAGGAATAAAGGCTTGTTCTGTGGCTTTTCAGTGGGGAAAAAGCAGTGAAACCTCGGTTGAATTTTCAGGGAGTCTTGCGGCTGATGTAGCCATGACCTGTCTCATTCGCTTCGGGGTGCAAATACCTCCTTTTGCTCCCTGTAGGACCATCGTAGTTGGCATTCGAGACAGCTTTTCTTTTTCTTTCCTTTTTTGAGTTCAGTAGAACCCTTCCAGTTGATGCTGCTGGTTAACTTGTTCCTTGTCTGCTAACCTGGCCTAGATGGAGGGGCTCTTGTCAGCATGAGCTGGTGAAGCTGCATCTCCTGCTCACCAGACAGTTACCCCGTGACTGACACAGGCGTTAGCTGCAGCTTGGCTTGAAACAGCTTTGTAAATGCCCAGAGTGCGGCTGGACCAACTGGAGCCAGCGCCGGTGGGATGCTGGTGGGACGGGTCAAGCCTTGCCACAGCAGCAGAGTCACTTCTGTGACTCTTCCATAGGGCAAGTGTTGCTGAAGGTAGTCAGCAGAGGCTTTTTTTTTGGTTGGGTTCATGCTGCAAATACTGAAGACTTTCCAGATCCTGAAACTGGTCTGAAAATGGAATCTTTAGATTTCGGGCTAATGCTGATTTCGCTCTCGCTGTAAGCAGGAGCCCTGGCCTGGTGGCTGTGCCCGGTGCGCTCATTTGCTGAGGCAGCCACGTGATCCGGAGCTTGGAAATGCTTGTGAGCATTAGAGGAAGTAAACTGAAGGCATTCATCTTTAATAGGATCTCAGAAAATCCTGTCTCCCGCAGAAGCGGGTGCTGCCATTGTGCACGTGTCCCCAGCGCTGCAGGAGTTACGAACCATACCACTATTGACAATGCAAATCAGAAGTTTTCTGGGTTTCAATGTAAAATAGAGAAGTTCCATACGTGCCAGTTGCAAAGCGCTCACCTTCTGCTCTGTAGGACGCTGGGGGGGGTGGGGGGCAGCGGATTTTCTTTCTGCTTGTGCCTTGTTAAGGCCTGAGACACGGAGCCTTTGCGGCTCAAGCTAGTGTTAAGTGACTGTCTTGCTGTTCAGCAAGAAAGAACTGGCACGTAGGGACTGGTGCTGCTGCGTGAGCTGCGATGACAGGAGGGAAGAGGAGCATCGCCAGGAGAAACTCCTTGACCGTTCTATCAATATGTCTTAATACATTTTGCTAATGCTCTTTATGGGGAAGTTTCTAAGTCAAAAAAGATGTGTGGAATAGGAGGTGGGAAGCAGTGTCCTTGGGGTGGTCTGGGGTGTGTAAGATCTTCTGTGGTGGGAAAAGCTCTGAAGATCTTAACTGCTGAAGAAGCTAAACTTTCTGCTTGACACCTTTAAATAAATCTCGCCAGCTTTGCGGTCGTGGACTGCAGGGAAGCCGGGTCTGGGAGGCAGCACACGCCTCCAGACTGGTTCCCTGCAGCATTTACTCCATTAGTTCCTGCAAGAGGTATTTAAGATTCCTCTGCCTTTTCCTCTTCCTTTAGCAAAGCTGTCCAGAGAGGGGTGAGTGAATTCCTTCTGGGCTTGAACCTGAAGGTGATGGTTTATCAAGCAGCCAGGACTTACAAGGGGCAGAAGTGGCTTGGGGAACAAAACCATGTGAATCCCGTCAGTTAGACCTGATGAGTAACTTACTTCTGTGAGGTGCCTGAGAGTTGTGATGGTGAAGACTACAGAAGTAATTAAAAAGACTCATTTTAATATTGCTCATGTTATTGATCCCTTAGGACATTTAGATACGCAAACTTGATACGAAGATCTTTGCAAAATGCTGTTTGGACACCTCTGGTTCTTTCCCACCCAAACTGCTGGATGTTGTTTCACATAAACATTCTGAAGTAACCGAGAGTCTAGATTTCGTCTTGCTCATCTTTGGTACCCATTTACTTTCTGCCTGCTCTGGGTCGAAGGTTTGCTCGAGATGAAGAATCCCCCTCCATCCTGTGGGTGACCATGACAACTTGGGTCCCTTTTCCCTTCCAGCCGCAGGACCAGGGGCTGAGCATCCGCCCGCAGCCCTGGTATTGCTGTGTGCCGTGCGGGCTCCCTTTGATCTCAGGCGGGTGATGCTCCGTGCATCCAGATCCAGTTTTATGTGCCGAGGCTTCTGAATTAATTAATGATGGTGGCTGTGCGCGGCTTCCCCTGTAAATAGGTGTGGCTGCTGGGTCCCTGCCAAGCTGCCATTTCATTCCCTTATTTGGGTTTCTGAATGATGTCGTTCTCCACACACACACCCTTGGTTGGCTTTTTAAATAATACAGTTGGGGAAAATAAAATTGCTGCTACAAAATTATTAGCTTATGGGTTGTTAGCGAACTCCTGCTGCTGGGGTTAAGAGCGTGTCTGTCGTTAGTGGCGGGTGGTATCTTGAGCTCCCCCCAAAAAATTAAAAAAAGGTTACTGCAGTGTTTGCAGCAACTGATGCTGAAGCCAGGTAGGCACAGACTGAATTCTTCAGGAGGGTCTGAGTTACCATGTTTTCCTTGATGTCCCTGGCACGTGGTGAGCCTGCACTGCACTGCACCGCCTCGGTGCAGCAGTGAGCGTCAGCGGAGCAGGTGAGAGCGAGCCCCCGAATAGGACATTCCAGAGCAAACGTGATGTGTGCTAAAAGCAGGTCTTACTTGTCGATAGAAGTGGAAGAGATGTTTCCATCAGAGCTACAAATAACAATTTACCAGCTGCTTTTAAAAAAAAAGATATCGAAGGTTGCCAATACTCTGTCTCCTGCTGGAACCTCCAGAGGTTTCCAGGCTTCTTCCTTGGGGTCGCTGGGCGCTCGGCGGGAGAGGTGATGAATTGGTGCTCACATCCCTCTTCCCCTGTTTAATATTCTACCAAACAGTTCTGCAAACGTGTTTCGTAACGCTGCCTCTTTGCATAGGAAAGAGACACCCCCTTCCGCTGTCTCCAGCTGGCTCTACACCTCTGAACAGCAGACAGGCGTTCCAGTTCTTGAAAAACACGTTTATACAACAATCCACGGGGACTGGCACCATGAGGTGATTAGATCGCGCTGTGATTAAAACCAGTTCATTGCGACTGCTCTCTGGATGGAGGATGGCCGGGAGATGGGGAGCGTGTCTGTCCGGCAGCGTCGGGGTCGTAGAGCTGTTGTTGATCTGGGTGACGAGTATTTCGGTGATGGGAGCCCTTGAAACCCACCCTGTGAACCCGCGAGATCTTGGTCCTGGGTGAGGATCAACATAAATACAGAGTAACTGAAAAAATAGCTCGACCTGTACTATGTATAAACCCAAGAACCCCCAAACTAAACCCACGAATCTATTTTTAGCTTTTGACGTTCTCTCCTTTTGCCCAGCAGTAGATGCTGCAGTTCCTCTTCTTGAGCCGGGCACTGGGTGTTGCTGGCTGCTCCCGGACACGCGGGGTGTCCTCTGTGGTCCTGCCCGTCTGCCTCTTGCGAAGGTGGTGCTGTAGGAAGTCAGGTCTGCCCGAACAGTGAGGACACGGATGAGTCTGGAGGGACGTGGAACGGATGTACAAAGCTGTCCGGACCTGGCTCCAACGCAGCCTCTTCATCAGCAGCTTCACCCTTTCTCTGACTCAACTCCCACTTTGCAGCTTAAACTACTAGGTGTAAAATTAGCCGCAAAAAGAGTATTTTCTCTCCGTTTCACTTGTGGACTTCCCCGATTCCTTATCTTACCACTTTGTTCCTTTGAGGGAGACCATGGCGATGCTGAAGTGCTGCTGCATGGGGGGCACCGTACTCAAACCCAGACCAGTGCTGGGCTGCCCAGAGGCTCGCTCCGAGGGTACTTTATCTGGGAACAGCAGCTTCTGCAGCTCACTTTGTAACACGCTGTTCTTACTTTTATGAAACCGAAGCATCTCAGAGCTGTTTCCCATGGACTCTTTAAGGAATAACTGTTTTTTTCAGAGATTTGCTGTGGAACCTGCCCCGTTCTGCCCCCATTTGAAGACACAGCTTGCACGCAAGCGGCGTGCTTGTGTCCGCTGGAGCCCGCAGCGGTGCAGCCCCAAACGACCATGGGTGTTTCTATTCATGAGTAGCCAACCAGATCGTGATCTGGGTGTTCTGAGCTGGCCTGATCTTCTGAACCAACTTGTGGAGAGACACACTCCATTTTGTGCTGACCCGGGACTGCAGCACTGGCCGCTGCTACATTTCCCACGCGGTGTCTGTAGACGCCGTTGTGTTTGCTGTGGGTGCCCCCACGGTGTGCACTGCTGACCGGCATGGCAGTACCTGGGTGCTCCAGGCTCTGGTTACAGACAGCTGGATTGGCAAGGTCTTAAACAGCAAAGCTTCCCGCAGGGGGTTAAAAAATGCAGTTTGTGCTGATTTTTCTTTCCGAACTGTGTTATTGGAACCTCTTTGTCTTTGCATCTTGCAGGTGCCTGCACCTGCCTGAATTCTGGCTGGTCCCTGTAAAAGCCCAGGTAGATGGTGGAGCTTGTTTGGGGAGGGAGGAAGGAGCTTGGTCGTGTAATGACCCCTGAGATACTCCAGACGAAGGGACAAGAGAAGTCAAAACACACTTGCACTTTGGTCTCAAACCAGTAAGTTTTGATGGCAGGAGATTAGATTGTACCAGTGCTTCTAGAAAGGCTTGGTCTGGTGCTTCTGGAGGAAACTTACTCCGAGATGTCCTGTTCTCCCGCACGCTGGTATGTGCAAGCAGCAGCAGTCGAGAGGGAAGCATGATGCTGTGATTCTCATTCTGCTGCATTAGCGTCGAGGTCCGTGTGAGTGCGGTCCAGCTCGTGTGGGTCACACTGTCCCCAGATCCAGGGGTCAGGCAGAGTGTCTCCTCGAAGATCTGCCTGAACTTCCATCCCGTTCGTCAGCCCTCGGCATCCGCTTGAGAACCAGCGCTGGAAAGCAGCGTTCTCCCGGCGCAGGGCGTGCTGGGCTGCTGTGCCTGAGGAGCAGCTGCTGCGCTTCTCTCTATCCGCTGCTGGCCAAAGCGCTGCCG
>NW_010414923.1:11470-14679 GCF_000710305.1 Buceros rhinoceros silvestris
GCTGCTGGCCAAAGCGATGCCGTCGCTGGCTGGCGCGGCCTGTGATCCTCGTCTCCCAACCGGCTTAACGAAAGGGTTACTGCAGCCGCTGCTCTGGCGGCCCTGCGGAGGCAGGCATCGATCGGAAGGGTGTAATTAGGAATGCTATCGATGGCCCGGGAGGGCAGTCGCGTGGTTTATCTCTGCGCAGGAATTCAGGAGCGAGTGGCAGAGACTCTTAATTTGTCACCGGTTTGATTTGCAATCGGACTTGCACACAATAAACGGGTAGCGGGGCATTAACGAGCATCTGAAAGGAGCTTTTTTTCCTTCCTACAAGGTGGCATTTAACTGTGGAGAGGCTAAAACCGACGGGTGGATCTGTGGGGTGTTTCATCGCCTTTCACCTGAATCTTCAGGCGCAGAGAAGTTAAAAAGCAGAGCTCGAACATGGGGAGAAACAGCAGCGCAGGCCAGGGGCGGACGGAATCGGCACAGGCGTGGACAGCCGGAGAAGCTGCTCCACTCCGTGGTGGTTGTTACCCTGTAGTGAAACCTGCCCTGTTACTTATTTCTGTCCCACGGCTCTTCCTGGAATTCTGTGAGGTGTGTGCAGGGAGGGAGCCGTGGTTTGGGAGGATACAAAGATGCTTTCAGCTCATGTTTCGGTGCTTAAAAAACTTGGTACTTTGAGTTCTCCTTCTAGACCGTTAAAGTCTTTGAAGACTTTTTTCCTGTATTCAAAACACTGATGGAAGTAAAGCCTGGGCACGAGGCAGAAGCCAGTCCCTCATCTGCCGGTATTGAAACTGAAATGTGACTCCTCTCTTTCTGCTGACCAGCTCACGCAGCCTTCCAAAAAGTGCAGAAATTTCCTTCTCTCGGTTGTGCCAGGGGATGTGCACAGCAGCAGTGTTGACCTGTGGTGTCAGCACCAGCATTTCCATGTCTGAGCCTTAGAGAATCCGGAGCGTGGCTTATTCTGTAAGTGTAATGTTTCTAAACCCTGCTTCGTGGACTCAGTCTCTCTGGAATTTTACTGGATCATGATTTTTCGAGGTGTATTGATGGGATTGGTAAGGTTGCTAAAAATGCTGTCCCTTTGTTGTGATCTACAACTTCCATCGTCATTTCGTAGAGAAAGAAACCATCACAAGTGTCGAGGTAGGCTCTGAGCACCTAGATCTGGTTCCTGCGCTGGCGAGTCAGCGAGAGCCACGGCTCAGCCCCACGCCTGCCCCGTTGCTCCTGGCCGCTTCCCTTACCGTGGGCTTTAGAAGTTGCCGTATCAGAATGAGAGCTGCGATTACTTTTAAATGAAACATCCAGCCTTCAAAAGGAGCTGTGCACGATGTGCTACGAATGGCTTCCTTGTCTTGGGCGGTGGAGGAGCTGCTGGGGGACCTGCAGACGGGTGGTGGGTGGTGTCCTGGGTGCTAGCAGAGCCCTGATGGCACCCTTGGGTGACAGCAGCGTTGCA
Organism: Buceros rhinoceros silvestris; assembly: GCF_000710305.1. Classification (NCBI taxonomy): domain Eukaryota; kingdom Metazoa; phylum Chordata; class Aves; order Bucerotiformes; family Bucerotidae; genus Buceros; species Buceros rhinoceros. The sequence goes on from NW_010414923.1 coordinate 12,930, forward strand.
CCGATACCTGGGGCTGGGGGTCCAGCCCTGCTCTCTGCCTCCGCGGGGACTTTTCCTGGTGGAAGGGCTGTCAAACCGTGGAGCTGCTGCTTGGGCAGAGTTTCACGCCGAGTTTTAACTGTTGAATGGCCAGCTTCATACCAGGCTTCCTGAACAGATGCTTTAATAATCAACTCTTCAGAACACTTCTATAAGCATTTTAACCTGTTTTTTAAAGCAAACCTCCTGTCTGGGAGATGTGGGAGAAGGCTGAGCCACAGATGGAGCCGGCACAGGACGTGGGACCGTGAGCTGGCCGCCTCCCGGGCAGCTCCTTGCCGGCGTCTGTTGGGTTTCAGTGGAAACTTCCAGGCGCTGAATGTGGGTCAGCGCGAGAGGTGGCCCTGGTGCCACGCTGCCAGCACCCTGCGGCACTGAAGCGGTTAAACTGCTCTTCTGGTGTCCTTGCAAGATGAAAACTATTTTGGTCCCATGACACGAGCGCGATGGGAGTTTAATGCTAGAGTTCATTAAAAATGGAGGCTGGCCAGAGCCCCAGAAACACGATTCGGTACCTCCCCATGTCCAGAGCGCGTCGGGAGGAACAGATTCTGCTGACCTCCCCCAAAACATGGGGTGTGCCCTGATGTGGGGCTGCTGCCAAGCTCATCCCTCTTCATCGGGGAGAACTGTGCAAAACGCAGGGTCCCCCTGCGCGAGGGGTGCCTCATGTGCCGTCCTGCTGGCAGAGCTGAGCGCCTTCGGGCGGAGCTCGTGCAGAGCCGATGCCTGGAGAATCCTCCCGGTGTGACCATTGCAAGTCCCCTTCAGCTGTTAGCTCTACCAGGCAGGGTAATTCCTTTTTTTATTATTTATTCCCCCCACCCCGGCAGCAGCGTCACAACTTGCAGCTTCTTGCTCCCTGCAGCAGTGCCGTAACTCCTGAGGACGGGGGCCGTGCCGTAGGGCTTGTCACGACCCGGTGCGCCGTGTGCCCGGTGCATGCTGCCCGGTGCATGCTGCCCGGGGTCGCTTTTGGCCATGAGGGAGAGTTTGTTTGTGTCCAGGCCGCTGCATGACAAGCAGCGTGGGAGACCCGGTGCGCCGTGTGCCCGGTGCATGCTGCCCGGTGCATGCTGCCCGGTGTCGCTTTTGGCCATGAGGAAGAGTTTGTTTGTGTCCAGGCAGCTGCATGAGAAGCAGCGTGGAAGCGCTGCCGTATCTGTCGGGTTTTAGAGCTCTGCTGAAGGCCCTGAAGTAGCTGCTGTGGTGGTTTTCAATGGGCTTCTAATTAGAAAAGCATTGGACTAATAGGATGAGCTATAATTAGCAAGACTGCCCTCTCGGTAGCTAATCGGAGCCCAGAACAGTTGTGTCTCCATTCAGTAAGTTCCTGGATCTGCACTTCGGTGGCAATGGAACCTTTTGGGGGCTTAAAACAGTAAAGCAGAGGTGATGTTCTGGGCCCAGTGGCCCAGCTCTGGGGACAAGGTGACCTCTGATCTTGCTGGCGTTCAGTCAGGGGGACAGTTGGATCCGGGGGTGGGTGTTGGAAGGGTGACCCTTTACAGCCCTCCTCCCCTGCCCAGAGAGGAGGACCAGGAGTCCGTGAGCCGTTGTCCTGCCTTCTGGACAAAAGAAAATAACTCTGCAGCTTCTTGAGGAGGGAAGTGACTCAGTTCTTGGTGGCTAAGCAGAAATAAGAGGCCGAGCTTCCAAGGAATCGTCTTGGCAGCCAGCGTGCATCAATTACTGTGATCCACCTACAGCC
>NW_010414923.1:14844-17233 GCF_000710305.1 Buceros rhinoceros silvestris
GCCGACCCCGGCGACGCGTCAGCGTGCGTGGCCCTGTGTGAGACCCACTGCTGGAATCGTGGCCGTCGAGCGACGATTCGCTCTGTGCCGTGTAAAAGCAGGCTGTAATACGGGGCGCTGGGCCCGGCTCGTGCTGCTGGCACCGGTCGCTGCCCGTCCAGGAGCAGGGCTGGGCTGGCTGGTTGTTGGAAGTGACCGGCGTGCGCTGGCTGTGGGCTCCTTCCCTCAGTGTTTCCAGAGAGAGGCAGAAGGCAGGTTTGGATCCACACACGGTATGGACGGGCTCATAAAAGGGTTTTTGTACAACGTAACCAAGTGTCGGCCAGCAGAATGTTTTCTGGAGTGAGAAACAGATAAAACACGAGTGTGTTCTTTTAGAATTATTTTTATACTCTGTCCAACAGGTCACAACTTCTCTAAGAAGCCCTTTCCCCCTTCTTTCTCTGCTTCATGGGCAACTCCATGGAAGCCTGTGCAGGGAACGGTGGTGGGACCAAGAACAGGGGACAGCTGACTCAGTCCCCATCATGGAGTGTGGGCAGTGGTGGTGGTACCCCACCAAAACCTCGACGACGGTGCATCCAGCTTGGCGTTAAAACTTGCTCCGATGTCCTTTAACGGAAAGTACCGAATTGTCACTGAACAGCTGAACTGGGTCTGTGTGTGAGCACGTATGTGACCGCGGTGTCACGTCCAAAGATGACTCCCTTCGTGTGCACCTCTCAATGTTCCTGCCACACCAGTAATGCTGCCTTCGTGTGGGTAACGCTGGACAAACGCTGCCTTGCTGGCTGCATCTTACTGGCTCTCAAGATGCCCGTCGGGGGCCTGCTGGCTCGTTGGACAACTTAGAGCAGAGAGATTCTCTCTGGAGATGTCTCTTCCAGCGGTGGTCTCCTGCGCGCACACGTGGACCCGTACCGCTCCTGTCCAGAGGGGGAAGCGGGGAGGTGGCGCAGTGATGCTTTAGGGCTTGCCTGGTGCAAGCTCCGGTGGCACCGGCTGCGAGGACAAGTGCAGGTCTGGCGGGTCTCTTCCTCTGCGAGGGAGACGGTCAGTTAGAAATGGGAACGCTGGTTCAGCTTGCGTTTGGGTTGAACCAGAGACAGCCAGAAGCAGTTGGTTTCCTCCCAGAGCGTCAACTGAAGGAGCAAAGACTGAAGAAATACGGAGCGAGAAAAGCAGTAGCTTTGACGTAGTTCTGCGTGTGCTTTTGCTTGGAATAAAGCTGACCGGCAGCTCCTTTCCTCGCAGTAACGGGGGGCGGTCTTCCCACCGGTTACATGAGTGGTGGGGGGTGGGGTGGTGGCCATGGCACTAACCGCCTTGTCTCTTCCCTCAGGATCCTCGCTGCCGTCGCTTTCAGCCCCTCGGCCCGGTCAGGATCCCACGTGGAACCCATGAACTTCCCTGACAGGTAGGAGCTGGGACCCGGTGGAGTCGCTAACAGCGCGGACACCACCCCTCTCCTGTCCACTCCTGAGCATGATGGGGGGGACTGGGAGGGTGGAATTGTCTTCTGGGCTTTCACGTCTGCCAGCTCCTGCCTTGTCTGGGAGACAAGGAGAGCTGTAGAGCTTCTCCAAGATTAAACTGGGATCAGAATTCGGTTCCTGTGCCTTAACCAAAAGTGGCCTTTGACTTGCTCCACGCTCCGGAGCAGGCAGAGCTCCCCACTGCACGGAGGGAAAAAGAAGTGTTTTCACTTGGTTTTAGCTGGGCAGTCACGACAGCTGCACAACCTTGTTGGTCTGGATAAGGGGAGAGGCAAAGGCGAGCGCTCAGAAGTTCCTGCCTTGAGCCTTCCTGTAGAACTGGATCATTTGGGCAGCCCCAAGGAATGGGGCTTCCCAAGAAGGAAAACGGTGAATGAAAATGAGATTTCTGCCAGTGTCTTGTGGCTCTGGCTGTGCTTGGTGGGGTCGCTGCAGCGCGGCTCTCCTGGTGGCTGTCCCACGGGTGAAGGTGCTCTCCTGCCCCGCTGCACTGTCAAATTTAGAAACACCAGTGTAAGGACTGATCCAATTCCTGTGGTTTTATTCTCTAAACATTATTGCCAAGGCTCTGGTCATCCATGTCAAGCATTTCTGGTCTTTGCTTTTCTTCCAATCTCGGTTTTCCTGGTGTGGTGTTGATGTCTCTGCTTGGACAATTCAGGTCAAGCCCCCCTAAAACCACCTCTTCAAACCCAAAGCAGTGGCCTCAGAGTGAAGGTAATTGCCAGTTCTCTTTCAAAGACTTCCAGTACTGATTGGTGCATAAGAAAATTCCTCAGGTCTTTCCTTTGGTGCCTCGTCCTTTGTCTCCCCTCACACCAGCTCTCTCCCTGACCACGCTGAGGCTGTGACAAATAATTTGTGTTGGGTCGAGCGTGAACCCAGAGCTGGGC
>NW_010414923.1:17358-18391 GCF_000710305.1 Buceros rhinoceros silvestris
GCAGCGGTGCTGCGGCCGGTCTGGGCGCTCAGAGCCGCCCTTCTCCTGAAGGTCTTAAACTGCAGAAAACCCAAGGGATTGCCTGGGTTACCCCGGGCACAGCATGTGCTGCTGGCAAAGCTGATCATTGTGGAGACCAAGAACGTAAAGGTGGTGATTTTGCTGCTCTGGCTTTGAAATAAATGAACCAACCTGCATCCCTCCTCTAATAAAAACATTTTAGATAGGGAGGGGGTGGAAGAAGGGGAGAGGATCTGACTGCGATCCCTGGTGCCACTGCTTAAATCTGTTCACCCCACAGACAAGTTTCAATCGAGCTGTAGTCCTTTACGTGGAAGGTTTTATTTTTGAGGCAAAATAAATGCCGTTTCTAATGAGTAGTTAATACCTGTGAGGATCGATGCGCCTCGAGAACCCGCACCGTGGGGACAGGCAGAGTCATTCTCACCGTGGCGGAGTCAGACCCCGTGGTTCTGGCATCCTCCAACAAAACGGTTTTGATTTGGCTCTCCTTTGGCTGCCTGCTCAGGGGTGGCGGTGAACCCAGTGCTGAACCACTCGGCTCGTTCCTGAAAACTACGCTGTGAATCCCACCTCGGAGCGCCCAGGGGCTGGCAGCGCTCCGGAGGTCGGAGCAGCCAGGGGCTTGGTTTAGGCTGGATGCTGCGAGTAAAGGATAGCAACGGCAGGAGAAGGGGTTGAGGGGAAAACCTGATGGGGTTTAATTGTTTTATTACGATTTTTTTCTAAGATCACCTCGATAGCGAACACTTCTCTCAAGTTCTTACACCAAGCGAATCACTAGATTGATTTTTTCAGAGGCAACGGTTATTTTCCACGTCCCCAGCTCTGGGTTTAACGCGACTCGGGGCACACTGCGCTCTCTGTTCGGAGCTGTGAATGCTGCTGTCTTTGTTACACAGAGCCCTCGGCCAGGGCTTCGTGGCCGGGCTGACACGCGGAGCCCAGCTCAGGCGCACTGCTGGTGTAGAAGGTGAGCCGACACGACACGGAGGGGAGCAGCAGGGCGATT
>NW_010414923.1:18533-18775 GCF_000710305.1 Buceros rhinoceros silvestris
CCCCTTTTCTGGCCAAACACGGAACCTCAGTTGGGGGGGCTCTGAGCTCGTCTCGGCACCTTCCCACAATGTTTATCCGTTCATTCCAGTGAATATTTAGTCAAGCCCGGGCTGAATTGCTTCCTACTGCCCCGTAATGACTGCCAGCGGCGGCAAGGCGAGCTCAGCGTGTGCCGTAGTGCCTGGTCACTCGGGTGGGAAGCACAGCTGCTCCGGCGAGGCTGGAGGTGTGGAGGGAGCTG
>NW_010414923.1:19015-19236 GCF_000710305.1 Buceros rhinoceros silvestris
CTGGAGCCAGTTTTCCTCAGCACCTCGTTGGGCTGGTGGCCCTGGAGAGATGCTTTCCTGCTGGTGGACCTGCTCCAGAGAACTTTCCTCTGCTGCCTCCGGACGCCCCGCAGCCGGGGCGCAGAGGAAACTTCTGTGGGCTCCCTCTTCTCATCGCAGGTACCCACCGGTCCTGAGGCAGCTCACTGCTGTTTTCCTGCCAGCTTAGAGCAGAGGGAGAC
>NW_010414923.1:19486-19742 GCF_000710305.1 Buceros rhinoceros silvestris
CCTGCTCCAGAGAACTTTCCTCTGCTGCCTCCGGACGCCCCGCAGCCGGGGCGCAGAGGAAACTTCTGTGGGCTCCCTCTTCTCATCGCAGGTACCCACCGGTCCTGAGGCAGCTCACTGCTGTTTCCCTGCCAGCTTAGAGCAGAGGGAGACAACGCGGGTGGTGAGAAGGGGAGGCAGGCCTGGGCAGCGGGGAGGAGCGCTGGTGGCCGGCTGGGGGGGCACACGCAGCTGAGCAGCGGGGGAGGCCGGCGCG
>NW_010414923.1:19799-20914 GCF_000710305.1 Buceros rhinoceros silvestris
CGGGGAGGAGCGCTGGGGGCCGGCTGGGTGAGCACACGCAGCTGAGCAGCGTGGGAGCCCGGCGAGGGAAGGGTTAAGGGCTGCCATTTTGTTATGTAACACCCTTAATGGACATATCAGTGAATGGCACCAAAATGGCAGGGCTTAACCCTTGGTGGGCTGCAGCGCTCTGCCAGCCAGGGACCCGCGGGGAGCAGGGGGGTGCCGCCAGCAGGGACCCTCTGTGCGCCCCTTCTGCTCAGGGGCTTCAGCACGGGCAGCTCTTCTGTTCGGGTCTCGTGGTGTGGGAAAGGGGCTGAGGGAGCAAAGCGATCGACCACCTCTGGCTGCTCTCGGGCTTTCTGTTCCCTCCGTCGGGGAAGGGCTGGGTTTTGGTTGCCTGGTTGAATTCAGGTGCGGGATGATTTTTTTTTTCCTTTTTTTCAACCTGCAAAACAACCAGTGTTCTTGTCCCACTGCTGATGCCTTAGTTTAGTCTTTAAAAAAATAAAATCTAGTTCTTCCTCTGGCTTTCTGAAGTTTGTTTTGGCTTTCTAAAGCTTATTTTTATAAACACACTGAGGTCACGAACTCTGTGTGTGCACATCTATACACGTGCACAAGTGAACACACAGACACACACACACATATAAAATTTAATGACCTTTCCCAGGGCATCTCCCTTAGAGCTTCATGATCAGTGAGTCCACAGGAAAAACCCCCACTTGGGGCACAGCGAGAAAATAAGGTCATCTGAAGCAGGGACTTCTTGTTGAAGGTTTTTACCTCCTGCTCTGAGAAATGAGTTTCCAGGCGAGGTGAGTGGGTGGGCTGTGTTTCCAGGGGGCCTGTCCCTGGGCCCGTCGGTGCCAGAGCCTGCCCGGAGCCCGTAGGCTCGAGATCAACAGCCTTCAGAAGCTGAGGAGCAGCCAGCGTCTTCACCTCCCCCTCCCTTCTCTGTAACCTTGTCTTTTTTTCCCTTTTTTTTCCTTTCCTTTTTTTTTTCTCTCTCTTTTGCTGTAAAAGTTTCCAGACCATGCTGGGGCAGAGGGTTGTTGATCTTTGCTTTTGGCTACCGAAAAGAGGGCGTATCGCGGAGCTGGACGGGTTAGCGTGCGGCTGCAGCGGGATCTCAG
>NW_010414924.1:0-445 GCF_000710305.1 Buceros rhinoceros silvestris
GTGTCCACCTCCCCTCGCTCCAGCCAGGTTTCCTCGCACCGGGGGCTGACAGCGCAGCGGGTGGCTGTGAGTAAAGGCCAGGCAGACTCGTGCCACACCAGCTTGTGTCACGCCTTCGCCTGGCACGTCCCCTCCTTGGGACATGGCGAGCAGAGGAAGGAGCTGCTGGCCCCATCGTCCTCCTTGCTCCCTCGCAGAGCCCCGGAGTGGTTCAATGTCCTCGAGGTGCCTGGAACACCGCGACCCTCCCGAGCATCCTCTCACCCAGATGCTCAGCTGGGCCAGGATCCCTTCCCATCAGCGCACCGACACAGCAGCTCCACCAAAACCAGCCAAAATGATGAAAACCTCAGGAAAAAACCACCGGGGCAGCCGGACCCTCCTGGCCCAGGCTCCACGGCCACGAACACCACCCGGGGCTGCCGCCCAGCACACACCCAAAGAA
>NW_010414924.1:597-1856 GCF_000710305.1 Buceros rhinoceros silvestris
CGCCCCCAACGCATCGAACGGCCCCCCCTGGATTTCCCTCGCCGGCGAGCCAGGCCCTTACCTTGCCCCAGTCAACGTTCTCCATCCGAGGCGGGTTGGGGTTTACCGGTGACCCTGTGGCCGGGCAGGGCAGCGCGGAGCCGGGTCCGTGCACTCGTCAAGGGGCCGTCAGCCATGAACCCCCCACCACAGACAGGCTCTGGAAGGAGCACAGACTCGCAGCCGCCTCCTGGCCCCCTTTTTTTTTATTTCAGCTCCTTGCAAACTCCAAACATTTCTCCTTTTTAAATAAATTTTCCACAGGAGAAAGAAAAAAAAAAAGGAGAGAAGAAAAAGAAAAAAACCCACCCAACCTCAGTTTAGCAAATAGAATTTACCGGGGGAAAAACCTGTTTATTTTAAAATGGAATTTGACAGGTTCCCTTTTACTGTTATTGTAGAAAACAAGAAGGGCTGCGAACGCTGCCCCATCGCCAGCAACTCTTCCTTGTGCGGGACGCAGCTAATTGCGCGTTAACTAACAGTAATTAGATGCCCCGTGGGTTACAAGATAATTGTAGGACCCAGCCAGAGTCTAAATATTTTCAAGCGGGCTATAAACAATGCCAAGCTGGAAAAAGAATAGTTTCGCCATATAAGGAGGTAAGATCGTGAAATCCTGCCGGGGTACAAAGCCGGCCGAGACACCGCGGCGATAAGCGCCGGCAGCAGAACGTGCGCTGGGTCGAGAGTTTGCGGTGGCTGGTGGGAGCACTGGGAGCACTGGGAGGGGGATGGTGCACCCTGTCTGCGGCTGCTTCTCCTGCAGCGGAGCCCAGGTTGAGGCGGTGCCCTCGTCCTGCAGGCACTGGGAGGTGATGGAGGCTGCTGGGTGTTGGCCCCTACGTTCATTGTCATCATCATCATCATCATCAGGTGCCTTGAGTTCTGATTTCTCCTCTACGAAGGGGAGCGGGGAAGAAGCACCAAAACCACTCACTGGTGTCAAACGGTTCCCAGCAAGGCAGCGGGGACAGGCGCTAAATGGGGAAGGACTGGGAAGACTGCGGTTTGCTCTGGGCAGCTCGTACCATCCGGGGATGAAGCACTCGCGAGGAGGGAGCAGCCTCGGGCCAAGCAGACGGGGCCGGTTTTGGAGGCAGGGAAGGGACCCGCTCGTGGTGCCGCACTGGAAGGCAGCGGTTGGCAGTGCTGGGGGACGAGCAGCTTCCGGCAGCTGACGCTGGGGCGTTCCCGGCGGGGACTCTCGCCGGGGGCAA
>NW_010414924.1:2317-3173 GCF_000710305.1 Buceros rhinoceros silvestris
CATAAAATTTTAGGAGAGCGGTTTCAGCGTGGCTGCATGTCCCGTAAAACAGCCTCCTGCTCCCGCAGCCAGCAATTCCGGCCCCCACCCACTCACCGGTGACCTTTCAAAAGACTAAAACCCCAGCTCCAATGTGCAAAACAATAAAAAAACCTTATTCCAGGCTTTGCCTTCAGTTTGTCTTGCTCTAAAAAAGCCACAGCCCGCGTGTGCCAACCTGAAAGCTGCAATTCAGGGTGGGGGGACGGGAAAAACACACCCACGCGCGCGGGAATGGCAGCGGCGGCTAAGCCGGGATGACGCTCGAGCTGTGCCCTCCCGGCTTTCTGGCTTCCACCTATTTCAAACCCACTCCCAGCAATGACGAGTAAAAACACGAGGGGGGCTCACGTGCTCCCCTGGTCCCGCAACTGCGGGGATCTCCCACCGCTCTCCTTAGACACAGCGGGGACAGCCCCATCCTGCACCCACCGTCCCCAAAACCTTGCTGGGACAGAGCAGCACCCAAAGGTGCCCGTGCGCCGGGACACACCCCGAGCTGCCGGGGGGTGGTGGGTGGTCATGAGAGTGGGAAGCTTTTGGAAGGAGCTGGAAAGGGTGAAGTTGGCAGGTGGTGAGACCTGAAGACAGCTCCAGTCATGCCGAGTGGAGCCGGGCTCCTGCAGGGAAGGGGACACGGGGCCAAACCTCCACATCCCGGCAGCGCCAGATGGCTGAGAGAAAGATGCCTGTGGCTACTGCTCAGCGTCGGGGGGGCAAGTGCTCATAGACTCACAGACTGGTTTGGGTTGAAGGGACCCTCAGAGCTCCCCCAGTGCAGCCCCTGCCGGGAGAAGGGACACCCGCCCCCAGAGCA
>NW_010414924.1:3294-3759 GCF_000710305.1 Buceros rhinoceros silvestris
CCCAGAGCAGGGGGCTCAGAGCCCCAAGGGCCAAATGACCTGGGATGGGGCCAGCGATGGGGCTGCTCCCACCTCTCGGGGCAGCCTGGGCCAGGCTCTCCCCACCCTCAGCAGCAACCATTTCTGCCTCGTATCTAGTCTGAGTGTTGTCATGTCCAAGTTTTGCTCTCACTGGAACATGGGGCCTCCAGCAGGAACCACCAGGGTCTTCCCAGCCCAGACCACCCCGTGCTGGGCACGGCTGCTGCTGAGTCTTGCTGCTGCTCTTTGCTCTGGTCTCAGAGGTGCAGGCATCTCCCTGCACCCCCAGCTCCCTGCTGGCACGGCGGGAGGGACACCCCATGTCTCCAGGGCCAGGAGGCAGCTCTGTCACCCCGGGTAGCCCACTGGCACCCAGACCTGGAAAATCACCCATTAAATCCACACTGGCGGCTCCTCCCCCCTTCCCCACACACATTTTGGAAA
>NW_010414924.1:3874-5377 GCF_000710305.1 Buceros rhinoceros silvestris
AAAGGAGAGTGGGGACAGGGTGGTGGGGATGGGGTTTGCCTGCCAGGCAGAGACGGGTGGCTGCCACGTGGGCTGCGGGGGGACAGAAAACCAACAAGAGCAGCAGAGCTGGGTCCCATCCCTTAGTCTGGAGGGAGCGAGTTGATTCTCTCGGCTCCCCCACGCTGCAGATCCTACCTGACACCCTCCACCAGCCCTTTGTGCCTCTCAGCTTTCTTTTCAAAGAATCCTACAAATCCACCCCACAGCCCTACGTGATCTTTGCCAAGGCTTGATGACCCTCACTGATCAGAAAAAAAAAGTCAGATGCACTGAATCTCATTTCTGGTTGGAGTTTTTGTCGCTTCGCTTCCTGAGCATCGGCGTTTCTGCTGCCTTTTCCCACGAAACCAAAAAGCAGCGACCTCTTCCCCGCAGGCGCATTCCCTTCGCTCACAAAACCGGAGCGTTTGGGGCTTCTCGGGCTTCCCTCGCTTGTCACGCTCTCGCTTTTCCTCACAGCGCTTTTTTTTCTAAGTCATTTGCCGTAGTTCAAGCAGATCCTCAGGATTTGTTTCCAATATCCGCTGACTCCCTAAAGCCGCAGCTCCTGGAGTCACGAGATAAGGGGGAAGAGCAGAGTTTCATTTCTTTTCACCCTAAATCCTCCTTGCTGGAGGGGGAAGGTGGAGACTCGAAAACTTCCACTCCCAACGCTTCACCGCTCGGAACGCGGAGAACCCAGAAGACATTATATCATAAGTGTGTCATAAATTTTCAGTCGATTCATGCTTCCGGGCACCGATTCATTAGTTTCAAGCGCTCGGCCCCAGCCACGCTGCAAGAATGGATGAGGCCACGGAGTGGCCGAGGTTCTGCTGGCAACACAAAACACTTGGACAGACGAAGGTCTTGATGGGACATCAGAGAGAGCTTCCACCTGCCACACGCTGTTTATTTTCGGGCCGTACATGGGAGCCAAGCTGCTTTGAAACCCCGGCTCCTCATGACTCACCCCGCAAGAATTAAACAATTTCCACCCAGGCTCATGGGGAAGCAGCTCCAGGGGCTGCTGCAAAGCAGCTCCTCCAGCAGCAGCTCCGGCTCAACTCCTGGGCCTGCTCGGAGGATGATCGGCTGGTCCTGGAGGGATGGGGATGGTGCAGGGACCTTCCCCAAACTGTATCACAGGCTCCTGAGGTGCTTTTTTGGGAAGTGAACCCCCCCGAAGAGCATCAGGGTGTCTGACACCCCCGAGTAGGGCGGGTGCTGCACTGGGAGTAGCAGAGTCTGCAGCGGGATGGCCAACGTCCCGGGGTCAAACCAGCCCCCAAACGGCAAAACTGGCCCCAGAATGGGGAAAAAAAGCCCCAAAGCCTGATCTGAGTTGAACTGTTGGATTTTGCTGCCCTTCTGACAGTGGGTGGGTCAGAGGGGAAGAAAGACAATGTCCCCATCTCCAGCTCTGCTCTGGAGGTTGCTCTGGGGACACAGGTGCCACCGTCTCGGAGCAGACCTCCCCCT
>NW_010414924.1:5646-5856 GCF_000710305.1 Buceros rhinoceros silvestris
CATCCCAAGGGCCCACAGCGCTGGCTCATCCCTGCTCCGCTGTCCCCCCTCCCCAGCTGTGCCCACTCCCCCGTAAGCAAAACCAGAGCCGAGCGCGGGACACATGGTTCTGCTTTGCCTAAGTGAAAACCAGCCCAACGCGAGAAACTCCAAAGCTCTTCCCGCAGCCCCAGCTTCCCCCGCTGCCCCCCAAAGCTCCGACCGCAAACA
>NW_010414925.1:0-266 GCF_000710305.1 Buceros rhinoceros silvestris
TCCGCTGGAAAACAGTGGAGTTTTTCCCACTGCGTGTTTCACCCACAGTGCTGGGTGGCCGGGGCCCCGCATGCCGTAGCTCTCGGCGCTGGAGACCTCAAGTTGGTTTGACTCCACATCACCGAGCCCCAGGGGTCTCTGGCCCCATGGGGTGCGGGCCCTGCCCCAGCAGCACCACCTCGGCTGTAGATTTGGGGCTTGCCACAAGTGCCCTGGGTGCCTCTGTACCAGCCCTCTTGGATGAAGGCACTTCTGGCTGCGCACGC
>NW_010414925.1:465-2283 GCF_000710305.1 Buceros rhinoceros silvestris
GGCTGTTTTCTGAGATTCTGAGCAAAACAGGGAGGAGAAAGGAAATCCAGCCCGTGTAGTTGTGGGCGAGGCTTGAAAAGCAGCTCCCAAAGATCTCAAACTGGCTACAAAAGCCTTTCGCTCTCAGTGCTAATGCTCACACCGTGGGTTTGGGAGGTGTGCTGTGGTTTCTCGGTTCCCAGGACCACCGGTGGAGCCGGGCAGGGGGTTGCCGTGCCAGGCCCTGTGTCCCACTGCTGTGGCAGATGCTGGGGGGGGTTCTTCCTCACTGAAGGTGCTGTCTCTGCTTTCCCACAGGACGGATGTGCCAGGGCCTGGCAGCACCCCAGCGCCCGGGCGCTACAGGAACTGGAACCCACCACTCCTGGGCAACCTCCCTGAGGATTTCCTCCGTATCCTGCCCCAGCAGACCACTGGCACACAGGTGAGGCTCACTGCCACTTCCAGCCCACGGCACGGAGCACCAAGCCTTGGCCAGCCCGAGCTTGCAGTGTCAGTGCTGTGAAAACATCTGGGTACTGGGCACAGACTAAACTGGAAATCTTGGAGTGCTTCTTGTTGATGACAAGAGTGAAGTGAGCAAGGTGTGAAAGGGGAATCTTCCAGCGAGGCTTTGATCTCTCTCTGGCCATTAGCCCAGTGGTTAATGACAGGTTTGCCACTTGCAAAAAGCACCTAATATTTTAAATTATTTGGGAATCTTCGCTGCTACCCTGGTGAGGAGCAGCAGGGCCAGCATATGCTCGTGGGGAGAGTGGCACTGCTTGGGACTGCTGCAGTGGAACTTGGGTGGAAAATCTACTGCAAACCAGAGGATTTGTCCCTGGGAAATCAGAGTCTTCGTGTAGTGTAGCTTTATGGTAGTTTTGGAGCCACGAGGCTTGGGGTTGTGGTGCCTTTCTTCCCACAGTTGGGCAGGCAGCACCCATGGGGAACAAGTAGTCCCAGCACAGACCGCACTGGGCACCCAGCAAATGGGGCCAACACCCTCCTGGCTCAGCGAGGGGCTGGGGGCTTGCTGCAGGCACCCTGCTTTCCCCGTGCATCAGCTTCTCCCTCCCTTTTTGGCTCCAAAGGCAGCCTGCCACGTTTTCATAAATGATTGCCCTGCAAGTTGAGCTTCACGGGCTATATTACCTTTCTGGGAATAGGAACGTGCCAATTCATGTGGGCTCAGGGGGAGGAGAGGAGCAGCTGCCCTTTTCTTTCCCTGGTAATTGTGTGCTTTTGCTTTTTATGGCTCTCCGAGAGCAGCTACAAATCAGATAAATCTCGTAGGCAAGGGTGAGGTTGCGGCTCTGCCGCTCCCCAGGTGCAACTGCACCAGGAGCCGAGGGAGAGTGTGAGGTGTTTCGCACAGGGACGTTTGTCAGCGGGAAATTGCCGTCTCTGCTTTTTAGATAGTGGTAAATAAAAGCAGCGAGGCTGGCTGAGACCCTTCTGCCTTGCCTCCACACCAGGTTCTGTCTTGGCTCAACCCCCCGGTTTAGAGTTACGGCAGCAGTTCCTTCCCGTGCCATGCTGACCCCAGGCTGAGAGGTCTGCATTCCCACATGGATGTCCATCCCCTCCTGCCTCCACCTTGTCCCCCTTTGGCCCCTTTTCAGCAGCATGGTCCTGAGCACAGCCTGGCCGGGGCGACAGTGCCCTGGGCTGTTGGAGGCTGTAGGAGGGAGGGTCCCCGCTGGGGAGCAGCAGTTGATGGCCATTGGAGCTGGGGGTGCAGGCACCAAGAACACTGACCAACCTCTTCTGTGTTTGTCTCCTGCCCAGGGCTCTCACGGCTGGCGGCAGGCCCGGCGCCCGGGGGGCAACCCC
>NW_010414925.1:2342-3658 GCF_000710305.1 Buceros rhinoceros silvestris
TTTGTCTCCTGCCCAGGGCTCTCACGGCTGCCGGCAGCCCGTGCCACGGGGGCTCACCCCACGGGGCCAGGGCTCCCTGGAACAAGAGCGGCGGTGGAAGCAGTACCTGGAGGATGAGCGTATCGCGCTCTTCCTGCAGAACGAAGAGTTCATGAAGGAGCTCCAGAGGAACAGGGATTTCCTCCTTGCCCTGGAGAGAGGTGAGAAGTGCCTTCAGAACCCTCTCCCTCCACTTCTCGTGTGTATGACCCCTGTGACGCTGACCTCTGGCAGCATTGCTGTGCCCATGGCACTGTGGCTCGTGCCAAAGCAGAGCCAGTGCAGGATGCAGCCAGACGGGTGACAGGTGGTCTGAGGGGCCATCTGCCTCGGAGGTCTCACTGGTGGTTTGCAGGGTGCTGCCAGTACCCTCACTGCAAGGCTCGCCCTCAGCCACCATGACTGGAAGACCACCGGAGCGCTTGTGGTGTGCTCGTGGTTCCTCTGCAGTGGTGAGAGGAGCGATCCCACCTGCTCTTGCAGGCTCTCACCAAAGTGCTTATGGTAGCTGTGCTGAAGCAAAGCCCAAGCTCCCTCCCTTAGCCTGTTCTTCTGCAGCCATGAGGGGAGAGGGGAGTGGAGCCACAGAAGCTATCTTGAGGGCGTGATTGAGCGGGGCACCCGGCTTTTGTTTTTCAGATCGATTGAAATATGAGTCAAAGAAATCCAAGTCGACCAGTGTTGCTGTCAGCAACGATTTTGGTTTCTCCTCTGTAATATCAGGTAACTTTCAAGAGGCACGTGAGCATCACCTTGCAGCAGTGGGATGCCCCACAGCTCCGGTGTTCCCAGCCCACTGTCCAGCTGCCTCCAAGTGGCTGTTGGGGGAGGAAACTGGCTGATCCCTTCCTGCTTCTCCCCAGTGTGGGGAAGGAGGTAGTGGATGATGGGGACGTGCACTGCTGCCCTCTCCATGTGGAGGTGCTCCTGCATCCCACCTTCGTCCAGCCCTGGTAGCTGGGATCCAGTTCCCAGGGGAGACAAAGCCCTCTCTGGTCTTGGCCGGAGTGTAGGATTGTGCCTGAGAGACACAATGACTGTCCCGGCTAATCCTGATTAACCTCGGGAGTGGAGCAGCTGCCCAGAGTCAGAATTAGAGCTGGTGGCTGTCAATGGCCCCATGCACGGGTGGGCAAGATGTGGCGGGCGAGATGTGGCAGGCAAGTGGTTGTGGCTGTGGGCACGTGGTGCTTTGAGGACACCCAGACCCGGGAAAGAGGCATGAGACCAGGTGGGCACGAGGACATGGCTGTTGGAGCCTCAGGGCTGCCTGAGGG
>NW_010414925.1:3741-4305 GCF_000710305.1 Buceros rhinoceros silvestris
CCCTGCCAGCCTCGGTGCTGAGCGTGGCATGGTTGAATACCCAGTGCAGATAGTGCCCGGGGTAGTTTGGGGCAGCACAGAGGGAGACCTCCTGCTCTGCAGTGGTCTGCCACTCGCCCCATATCTGCTCACTGGCGGCTCGAGGTGAAGGTGTGCTGTAAGCTGAGGCCTCTGCACCCATGGTCTGGGTGCTATATGTGCAGAGGGTCCTCGTGTGGAGCCAGCCCCGGTGCGCCAGTGCCCTCCTCCTGCCTGCACTAGCTCCGCTCTGCTTGTGGCAGGGCTGCGCTTTGCTAGTGCTGGAATTGGGTCATGGAAATGATTTGTCTCAGCTTCCCCTCGCTGCGCACGCACTCCGCTGACCAGATGTTTGCCTTCCAGGTGACGTAGCCCCCTCTGTAACCGGTGAGGCTGGCGGTGCCGTGTCTGACGATGCCTTATTCCGAGACAAATTGAAACACATGGGAAAATGTGAGTCGCTTTGCAGGCTCCGTGCTGGCAGTGGGACGAAGGCTGGTGGGGAGGTGGCAACAGGCAGGGGGGGGAAGAGCTGGCAGCGGTGGC
>NW_010414925.1:4397-5352 GCF_000710305.1 Buceros rhinoceros silvestris
CAGGTGGGGGAAGACCTGGCAGCGTTGCCTGGCTCCACGTGCCTATGTCTGCACATTGGCTGGTACACACACCCCTGCCAGCATGTGTGCGTGGTATTTTCTTGTCGCCCCCATGATGGACAGGAGATGGAGACGTAAAAACATCGTCACCTGTCAGGGTCCGTGCAGATTGCAGGACCCGGCTCTCCAAGCCTGGCAGCTTTGCGCAGCCCCAGTGTTTCCAGGCAAACCTGGGCCATCGCTGCAGGGTGTTGGGGTGCGGGTGGCTCTTGCACAGCTGGCCCTGGCCACCTCCTCCCCATCACCTGTGGCAGCTTTGGGAAGGGTTTTGGGGTGAGACTCTCACCCGGCTGCTTCCTTCCAGCCACCCGCAAGAAGCTGTTTGAACTTGCCAGAGCCTTCTCCGAGAAGACGAAGATGAGGAAATCAAAAAGAAAACACTTGTTGAAGCACCAGGTGTATCCTAAAAGGCGCTGGGGAGCTGCAGGGGGGTGCAGAGCTATCGGACTGGCCTCCCTTAGGTGCTCCCAGGGTCTCCCTGAGGCCACGGGTCTGACTGGAGCCTCCGGGCTGCCTCTCACAGCTGTGCTGTGGGCTGGGAAGGGTGATTGTGGTACCGCAGCCATGTCCCAGCTCCATGACTGGTTTTCCTTAGTGGAGGGCACAGACTGGGCACGGCAGCTTCCACAGCAAATCTTCTTGACGATGTCGAAGGACATTCGTGCGGTAAGCAATGATGTGTGTGCTGCATGCAGGGACTTGCAGCTGGGCTGTGCAGCCCTGCAGGATGCATAGCCTGGGGTCGGGGCACAATCTGGCAAATCTGTTGGCAGTTGGATTTGCACAGCAGCGGGTCTTGGCAGTGGGTTTTCTGCCAGCCTGGACCACCCCGGGGCTGGCTCGGGTGCAGCTGCATGGCAGAAATGGCTGGAAGCGGCCATAGCCCCGACAGCCC